>NC_045977.1:37086972-37386972 GCF_010909765.2 Amblyraja radiata
GGCGACTAAACCGTCTCCCCCCACCTGGTTTGCTAGATGAGGAGGGGGCTGTGGACCCCCAGCAGGACCAAAAACAAGACCTGTCAAAGGGCGGATGGGCTCCTAGCGAGCCAACGGCCATCCACACCTCAGTAGAAGTTGCGATCACTGTCGTACTTGGCATTGTAAGGAACGATGATGAAGCACACACACACACCAAAATCCTATACTTCCAGCGGCAGAAGTCCGCAGGAACTGGAGGACGGAGATGTGTGGTGCGTCCGTCACCGTTCCCGTTGGAAACCAGCACCACTGTTTTTAACGATGATGAATGAATGATGAATGAATCTCTAGGCTATCTAAAGCACGTGGTTACATTGTAGAAACAAAGAAATGCAGTTGCTGGTCTATACCAAAGATAGGCACAAAGATATGCTGCCGGAATAACTCAGCAGTCCGGCAGCATCTCTGAAGATGGGTCCCAACCTGAAACATCACCCATCCTTTTACTCCAGAGATGCTGCCTGACCCGTTGAGTTACTCCAGCATTTTATGTCTATCTGAAGGACACAATGTGCTGGAGTTATTGAGCAGGTCATGCAGCATCTCTGGACGACATGGATAGGTGACGTTTTGGGTGGAGACCATTCTTCATTATTTGCCTAGATTAGCATGACCTGTAATGTGGATTGTAATGCTCTGCATTTATATATTCTGTGAGGGACATATAATCCCATTTAAGAGGGATGTATTATGTAGTACATTAATATGCTAGCCCTCAATGCTGCCCCTCAATGTTGCCCCTCAATTTTGCACCAAGGCAAATTCCTTGTATTTATACATACTAGGCTAATAAAATGTATTCAATTTAAATCAATTCAATTCAATGTCTCCCCTCAATGCCACCCACCAATGCTGCCTGGATCAGTTTAGTTTATCGTCACGTGTACCGAGGTACAGTGAAATGCTTTTGTTGCATGCTAACCAGTCAGCGGAAAGACAATACATGATTACAATCAAGCCACTTATAGTGTACAGATACATGATGAGGGAATAATGTTAAGGGATCGGCAGCCTATGCTTGTGTGCTCAATGTGAACTCATGAATCTTTTGACTCAAAGAGGCAAGAAAGATACTGAGAGAACCAAAGTGGACACCTCATATCTAAGCAGATAAAAGGGTCCTGATATGAAGGGTTCTGATCTGAAATGTTGCCTATCCATGTTCTCCTGAGATGCTGCCTGACATGCTGAGTTACTCCAACACTCTGTGTCTTCTTTTATGAACCAGCATTTGCAGTTCCTTGCTCCTGTATGAACTGCATTGCTATTATTCCACACAATTAACAATTGGTTGATAGTGAGATAAATCTGTGACTGTAGATTAGTGTTTGTGCATGATTGGTATTTCGAGTGGTGAACCCAATAGACGAACAATCTAGAAATACAAATACTGATGTTACGATCCTATATCAACCATGTATGCTAAATGCGAGGGGGGCCAGGTGTTATTTAAGAACGGTATAAGCTGTATTACTGAGTAAACAGCTGGAAATCATCTATTAACATGTCAAAAAGCAGCACAGGTACATAAATAATATATATCTCCAATGCGGCTGGGGTGTTATTCCTGTACAAATGACTTACAGCAAGTACACATTCACAGGGCGCTGTAACCCACAGTGTTGGACAAACTCTCTCTCAGATCTACAGTCAAATGCAAAAGAACAGCTGATCCTAATTAGATGGGCAAGACGTGGTCTCTCGGCACATTCACTGCTTTCCACATCGGTTTCGAGCGATTCCTCTGGGGCTCACAATTCCGCGGGTTAACACACACAACAACAAAGGTCCTGGAAGCCCTGAGGGCATCTGCAGGTTGCTCATCCAGTCTTCAGGCCAGAGACTCACTCACGCTTCAAGTAGCAAACGCACGGGGAGAAAGAAAATAGAATTAAAACTCAGTGCGTTGAGGTGATTATTTTAAAGCATTGTGTTTCACTGTTCAGTCGGTGACTCCATTGGCGATACTTGAGTAAAGACTCATGGCAGAACTGACCCGTTCTAAGTCAGGTATGTAATTCGTACAAGTTAAAATATCAGACTTCCTTCAACATCTTGACATTTGCTATTCCAGTCAGAATACCTTAAGGGTCCCAGTAAGACATTTCGCTTCATCGCACTCTCCTGTCTTCCGAGGTCCTTGCTGAATTGATGACCAAATATTATGTTGCACAATCTTACCTACTGGAGACTGGATTTAGATTTCTGACTGTCAAATTTAATTTCACTCAGGCCCTACTAATAAAGGTGAAGCCTTCATACCATCTGTCTGTCAATCTGATCCCTTACTTCAGAGTGAAAGGGAACTGTCCCTGCACACTATGGGATTTAACCATTTTTTGTAACATTCTCATTTATAAATGCGCTGATAGAAAATCAATTTATCTAATTGGAATTTTTCCTTCCCATTATCAGTCTTTCGTCAAGTCTGTCAGACATAGAAGGTTAAATAAAAAGGTAATATTTTGAGTATCTGACCCATTATTCATTAACATTGGATTAGCTTTCCGTGTAATGCAATTGTTGCCCATTCAGGTTGTTATTGACGACTGCAAGTTTAACATGCGAACCTCAAACATGAACCTTCTCAAGAAGATCATTTGTCCTGAATTTATAATAATACAGGATTCTGCCAAGTTCTTCTAAGAAAACAAGATCACAGACTCAATGTGTAGGAAGGAACCGTGTGCGGACGTGGAGCCGATGGACGAGAAGCCGAAGCTAAGAAGTCGAAGCCAAAGAACCGAATGGAAACGGGGCCGAAACGCCAATAAACCGAAACAGTACGAAGACGAAACGCCAACTAACCGAAAGGATGGGACGCCTAAAAGCAAACTCACCGAATGGCCGCTCTGTCGAAACGCCACCTATCCGAAAGTCGCCTACAAGCCAACGAACCGACTGCCGCTCAACAGAAATGTCCAATAAAGTCCACCATAAATTGGAGGATCAGCACCTCATATTTCGCTTGGGTAGTTTACACCCCAGCGGTATGAACATTGACTTCTCCAATTTCAGGTAGTCCTTGCTTTCTCCCTCTTTCCCCTCCCCTTCCCAGCTCACCCACAGCCCACTGTCTCCGCCTCTTCCTTTCTTCTTCCTGCCCCCACCACCCCCACATCAGTCTGAAGAAGGGTCTCGACCAGAAACGTCATCTGTCCCTTCGCTCCATAGATGCTGCCTCACCCGCTGAGTTTCTCCAGCATTTTTATCTACCTTTGATTTTTCCAGCATCTGCAGTTCCTTCTTAAACATTACTAAGTGATTAGTCTCCTGCCACATCAGTCCTCACAATAACAACTTTGGCGGCACAGTGGTGCAGCGGTAGAGTTGCTGCTTTACAGCGCCAGGGACCCGAGTTCCATCTTGACAACGGGTGCTGTCTGTACGGAGTTTATACTCCCCGTAACCTGCGTGGGTTTTTTCGTGCTCTTCAGGTTCCTCCCACAGTCTAATGACGTGGAGGTTTGTAGGTTAATTGGCTTGGTATAAGTGTAAATTGTCCCTAGTGTGTGGAGGATAGTGTTAATGTGCGGGGGATCGCTGGTCGGCGCGGACTCGGTGGGCCGAAGAGCCTGTTTCCGCGCTGTATCTCTAAACTAAACTAATAACTAAACTTAGGAAGGTTAATTGCTGCCAAAGACATCACCAATACCCCAACACCCCCCCCCCCCCCCCCCCCCCTTCCGCAAGCCAACACACACACACATCTGATATTCTATCTCACCTAAATAGAGATGCTTCAGGGTGACATCTCTATCACTGTGACTCTGAGCAACAACTGAGTAGAAGGCAGTTTATACCATTGCTAATCCACTTGCAGGTCTAAGCTCTCCTGACCTGGTGCTCAGGGCCACACCTCTGCCTCTAGAGACCATTTTATTGATCCCCCTCTTTAACTCTCCCCTTCCACAACCACTGTTCTCTAGCTGAATTGCCAGTGTGATTGTACAAGTGGCCATTAGCAAATGCAACGGAGCAGTGGAAGAGGCAAGAAGAAGAATTCCTTTCAGTCTTTGTCAGGGTGTATCTGGGAGCCCATTTGAATTGAGAATTGAAATTAAATATATATTTTTAGAAATTGCAGTAGAGAAGATATGGATTTTAAAAGCAGCAGCTACCCATGAGCTCTCAGTTAAGTATTAAACTGCAAATCAATACTTAAACTGACTTATTTACATAGGCAAATTATACTTTTGTTCTATTTTTTACGTTGGCAACCACACAAATTGGTTTCACTTATGTGAAAAATCAATTGCAAAATGATTTATTTTCTTCTTTCCTTCCCTCGAGAAGATTCAATATTCCTCCTCGGCCTCTAAAGACTTTCAATTTATTCAGCCATTCCATTAGTCTGAGATGTCGTCTGCCGCTCCTTTTAGGGTCACTACAGGGAAGAACTGAAGGCTGGCACGGTGGCGCAGCAGTAGAGTTGCTGCCTTACAGCAGCAGAGACCCTGGTTCGATCCTGACTATGGGTGCTGTCTGTATGGAGTTTGTACGTTCTCCCCGTGACCTGCGTGGGTTTACTCCGAGATCTTTGGTTTCCTCCCACACTCCAAAAACGGACAGACTTGTAGGTTAATTGGCTTGGTATAAATGTACAATTGTCCCATGTGCGTTAATGGGCGGGGATCGCTGGATCGCTGGTCGGTGGGCCGTAGGGTCTGTTTCCAGGCTGTATCTCTAAACCAAACTAAACTGAAGTGAATCTTCTCTGTTCTGTTCTGCAGACCGGCTGGATGAAGTCTAGTTCAAGTCTTTAATGCACATGCCTTACTTAATGAAAACAAAGATGTCTTCCTCTGAAGACAGGATGGTAACAAGCCATTGTGTCCGACCGGCAATGGCTCATTGCAAATTAAAACATTGAGGAAGCAGTATTCAATTAAACAAGAAATGACTCTTTCCACAAGATAAAAATCTGTTCGTAGAAGCATGATTATGAAAAGTATGATTATGAAATACATATTTTGAATCATTAGGCTGCTGGTAAAATATAATTAAACATAACCAATGGGATCTGCGCTCACTTTACCATTTGATCATGACAAAATACTTAAGTTAATGCAAGCTGAATGGATCAAAGGTGACATGGAACAAAACTGCCCTTACTGGCAATAGAGTCATAGTGTGGAAACAGGCCTACAGCCTGATTTGCCCACACCGACCAACATGTCCAATCTACACTAGTCCCACCTGCCTGCGTTTGGCCCATTTCCCTCTAAACCTCTCCTATCCAAGTACCCGTCTAATTGCTTCTTAAACGTCACGATAGTCCCTGCCTCAACCACCTCCTCCGGCAGCTCATTCCACACACCCACCACCCTTTGCGTGAAAAGATTACCCCTCAGATTCCTATAAAGTCTTTCCCCCCTCACCTTAAACCTATACTCTTTGATTCTCGATTCGCCCACTCTGGGCAAGAGACTCTGTGCATCTACCGGATCCATTGTGCATCCACAAAGGTTGTAGATGGTGCTTGAAGCAGAACATCCTGCTAATTTAAAATTGTTTTATTATGCAAACAAATGTCAAATTATTCAAAATTCAATCAAATTCAAAAGTAAATTTCAGCAAAGTGGAAGAAATATTACTAAAAATGGAATGATTGTACAATTTAAATCATAGAATTTGGTCTTTGATGGTATATTTTGTGCTATCTTGTGAGATTGTGAGGGTGGTATCATATATCCAACATGGTTACATCTGCTTCATCCTCCACTGAGCAGGAAACAATAGACAATGTCAAAATAAGTTGTCTCTATCTGGAATGAGCTGCCAGAGGAAGCTATAGAAGTCCGACATTTAAAATATATTTGGACAGATAGATGGATAGGGAGGGGGTTAGGGACCAAATGCAGTCAAATGGGGCAAGGCCAATAGGCCCAACTGGTCGGCATGGACAAGATGGGCCGAAGTGCCTATTTGCATCCTGTATAGATTCTATGGCACTGGTCTCTTTTGGACGAGAATCTGTGAATGTCAAGAGGTATCTTACAAATGTCGATATTGTAGGCAGCATTTATATGGTTTATGACAGGTCGATAATATTTTGTTGTGTTTTGAGATTTTATGCTTCCAGTAAATTAAGTTATGTTTTGACATATTTTAAATTATTCTTTAGTTGTAAACTTGATGTCTTTACCCAACATCTTGTATTTTTTGATGTATTGGATAACCAAGTGGAGATGTAACCCCATGTTTATGAAAAGGAGCATAAATAGGAGCTGATAGATGCATTTATGCTGATTGAAAATAGAAAATGTACTGCAGTTGCTGGATGATTGAAATAAAAAGAAAAAATGTTGAAAACACTCAGCAGGTCAGGCAGCATCTGTGGAAAAAATCAAAGATAATGCTTCAGTCAAAAACCCTTAATTGGAACTAGCAGAGATGGCAAATGAGCTGGAGTCCTACAGCATGAAACCACGTCCTGCAGCCCAACATGTCCATGCCAACAAATATGCCCCATCTATGCTAGCCCTATTTGCCACTTTTGGCCCGTATCTCTCTACACCTGCACTATCCATGTACCTTTCCAAGTGTTAGAATACCTCAACTACCTCTTCCTCTGATAGCTCATTCCATACACCCACCATCCTCTGAGTGAAAAAGTTGCCCCTCAAGTTCCTATTAAATCTTGCCCCTCACATTTTAAATCTAAGTCCTCTGGTTTTTGATTCCCCTATCCTGGGCAAAAGACTCTCTACATTCACCTTATCCTTTCCCAATCTATATTACTAAAAGTCTGATCTTGACCGCTTTTGACTCGCTGTGCTGCGATTTCCGAGAGAACGCCGCCACCTACGGCCGTCATTTTTGGCCACCTCGCTCAGAGCCCCCCTCCGCCTTCCGGGCCGAGAGGATTTTTCCCATCGATGAAAAATCAGAGAGATATTAATGTTTTTTTTTAATTAGCCATTCTCTCTGCTGTCCCTGCTGGAGGGAGGGGGAGGGACTATAAAACCAGGAAGTGGTGTGCCTCACTCAGTCTCTGCAAGATGGAGGAAGCCAGAGTGTCATGTCTCTATGAGCTCTGAATAACACTGAACACATGTCTACTCAACTGTGAATGCCATTAATGTGGTTTGAACATGAAAATATGGTTGGTTTGAAGTAAAAATGCAATGCAAATGGTTGTTTGGGTTGAAGTAATTGGTGGAGAGGTGGAATTGGTGGAGAGGTGGAATATTGTGTGGGGGGTCCAGCCCTCCGTGTGAACACTTAGTCTAATAGTTATTGTAAGTTGCGGAGAAGGTGATGGATAGAAAGGTTGGATAAATTGGATGTGCCTGATGGTGTGTGGCCAGGGTTGCCGCAGAAACAAGGCTGTTGATGGAGTGCCTTGGCTGACGGATTATTGAGTGTTCCTTACACTATCGGATATACTCCTTTCATTCTTCTCAAAGGCCATTAGGGAAGCGACATAAATCCTGACCTTGCGTGCAATGGCTGTGTTCGAAAAAATGAATACATCCAAAAAAAATACATTGTTCATGGAGAATTCAACAAAGGCATCTCAGTGCAAATCCTGTTCATCCATCAGCATTGGCAATCTGACCAATTTCTTCATATTTGCATCCTTTTCAGAGCTGATTCCAGGACAATGAGACATGATGAACGTTGAATCATGAATATACTGTATATGCGTGATTGGTGAAGAATGACCTCATGTGCCACAATATAATACTAATAAATTGATTATAATTACATTTGAGAGCATTAGAAAGATACAAAAGCTGGAGTAACGTTGCGGGTCAGGCAGCATCCCAGGAGAACATAGATAGGTGACGTTTCTGGCCGGGATCCTTTGAAACCATTATTTTTATTTAACTCAGTACAAATATAATTTTACAATCTTAAATACGAAACAAGTAACAGCCACCTTCCCTGACTTGCGCTTAAACCTTGAAAAGCGAATTTAGACACAAAATGCTGAAGTAGCTCAGCGGTCAGTGAGCATATCTGGAGAAAAGGAATAGGTGACGTTTTGGGTCTCGACCCTTCTTCAGAGTCTGGTGAATGGTCTCGACCCAAAATATGACCTACTCCTATTCCTTTATTCCTTTTCTCTAGAGATGCTGCCTGACCTGCTGCGTTACCCAAGCATTTTGTGTCTATCCTCGGTGTAAACCAGCATCTGCAGTTCCTTCCTACACATTGAAAGGAGAAGTGTTTGTTTTCCATTTAACCTGATGATGGGCATTGAAGCCATTCTTCAGTTAATCTGCTTCTTTAATCTGACCCGCTGAGTTGGATGATTACCCATGATCATATTGAATGGCGGTGCAGGCTCGAAGGGCCGAATGGCCTACTCCTGCACCTATTTTCTATGATTCTATGATCTATGATTTAGTTTAATGTCAGGTAGTGCATCTTTAGTGTGCTACGTTGACCAGAAGGTTAATAATCTGAGACATGCTTGAAAAACTTTGGATATAATGATGGAAGAAAGATGGTTAAAATGAAATGTCCATTATCGTTGTTTACATTTTGGAATTGAATTATGGACAGAATGACAAAGGAGTTAAGTGAACAATCATCGGCCTATCGCAAACCCTTGCCTGTGTTCACCTGATCTGCCATGAGTTGTCCTGCCCCATCACTCTTCTAGCTTTTCTAGGGAGAAAGCAGAGCATGGGGATGAGAGGGAAAGATAGATCAGCCATGATTGAATGGAGTAGACTCGATGGGCTGAATGGCCTAATTCTACTCCTATGACATGAACTTATGAAGATTTCTTTGCCCCCACCCCTGCAATCAGTCTGAAGGGCCCCGACACAAAACACCACCTATCCATGTTCTCCAAGAATGCGGCCTAACCTAGACACAAAGTGCTGGAGTAACTCAGTAGGACAGGCAGCATCTCTGGAGAGAACGAATGGGTGACGTTTCGGGTCGAGACCCTTATTATGAAGAACGTCACCCATTCCTTCTCTCCAGAGATGCTTTCAGCCCCACTGAATTATTCCAGCACTTTGTGTTTCTCTTTGGTTTAAACCAGCATCTGCAGTTCCTACCTGCACAATGTGGCCTAACCTGCTGAGTTACTCCAGTATTTTGTGTTTTTCCTAAGTGAACAATATACTACTTCGGACTGAAGAACGGTCACGACCCGAAACGTCACCCATTCCTCTTCTCCAGAGATGCTGCCTGACCCGCTGAGTTACTCCAGCACTTTGTGTCTATCTTCGATTGAAACCAGCATCTGCAGTTGCTTTATACACAATATACCAATTCTAAAAGGCACTTCTTTTGTTTTTTATTGTATCCTAGTTACGTAGTCGTATCTGCGTCAAGCTAAGATGATGTAACATCAAGTTTGACAACAAAATGGGCGGTGTGAAGGCCGAATGATTACATCAGAAGTTTCAGTGATTAGAAAATATATTGGAGGTTATGGTGTTCTGAAGGTTTCAAATCCATGATGGTCCCTTAACTCCGTGAACAATGAGTCCATTTCCTTCGCTGAGCTGTGCCGAAAGGATTTCCAGACAAAACACTGCAGACAATGTCTACTCAATTATGGGATTTCAGAGATCAAAACGAGTGGATGGAAGGGCTCTTCAAATCTGAGACAAAACTGACTTTCTGCTCTCCTCGCACAGAGCTCTTCCCGTTCCGACCCACGGGCCACTGGTTTTGAAGGGAGAGGAGGGCCCCACCCAAAGCACTTTTCTGTAAGAGATTGCTTTTGTTTACTACGGGCGATCAGAGAGACTGATTAAAGTAACAGTCTCCATCTGCTGACTGCTGATGTAATCATTACATCGCAGGGCTAGTTTTGTGAAGCTTTTAATACTTAAGACTGTAGTTAAAGGATTTTCTATATCACTGTCGGATGATTAATATCAGACTTCCCTTAAAAGAAACACAGCCATTTAGTTTGTGTTTTTAGGGACAAGTTTTGACAAGGCCTGCCAGCAGAATGCACCTGATGACATTCTGCAGGTCAGATATTATCTATCTAGCTCTTTCTCCTTTCTTCAAAGTATAGAGTTGTTTTTGATCGAAAAATTGTGCCTGAAGCAAGTCTTCAAGTTAATACGTATCATGTTGCCCTGAGGACTGGAAGACAGCATGAATCATGACTTACTCCTTCCCGGTGTCCATTTGGCAAACGCCAGCACCGTTTGCAATTCACCATTGCCAGACGGATATATTTTAGATAAGACACAAAATGCTGGAGTAACTCAACGGGTCAGGCAGCATCTGTGGAGAAAAGGAATAGGTGACATTTTGGGTCACCAGATGGTCTTCAGGGGTCTAAAGAACGGTTCTGACCCAAAACGTCAACTATTCCTTCTCTCCAGAGGTGTTGCCTGACCCGCTGAGTTACTCCAGCATTTTGTGTCTATCTTCAGTACAAACCAACATCTGCAGTTCCTTCCCACACAGATATATTTTATTTTCCCCATTTAGAGCGGGCTGCCTATTGTTACATGCCCTGGTAATTCTTCTACGTGATGTCTTCTTGAATATCCATTTTCTCTCTTTTATATGAATAATCTGTCATGGAAACAAGTTGAAGTGGCAGAAAAGAAATGGTAAATACCTTCCTTATTAATTACCAAAATATTTCAATTTAGATTAGAGATACAGTGCGGAAACAGGCCTTTCAGCCCACACTGTCCGCGCCGACCAGCAGTCCCCACATACTAACACTATCCTAAACACTGGGGACATTTTACACTTATACCAAGCTAATTAACCCACAAACCTGTACGTCTTTGGAGTGTGGAGGAAACTGGAGCACCCGGAGAAAACCCATACAGGTCACGGGGAGAATGTACAAACTCCATACAGACAGCACCCATAGTCAGGATCGAACCCGGGTCTCTGACGCTGTAAGGCAGCAACTACCGCTGCGCCACTGTTCCGCCTCGATTTCGCTTCATTTCATCAACGTGACTTGGTACTTTAAATATTATCGTTCACAAGGTGACAGCTAAGGAGACTCGGCTTGATGCATTTCTGCTCCTCTGGGTCTCCAAAGGAGTTTAGTTTATATAACATCTCGCTTGACCTCAAGATGCCAGTGTTGGGGTCACTTTCTCCTGTCTCTCCTCTCTTCTAACTTTCTCCCCCCCCCCCCCCCTCCCCAAACCACAATCAATCCGATGAAGGGTCCCGACCTGAAACGTCACCTCATCCACGTTCTCCCGAGATGCCGCCTGACCCACTGAGTCACTCCAGCAGTTTGTATCTTTTTGTTGCAACCCAGCATCTGCAGTTCCTTGTTTCTACAAATATGATTGTTGTACATTTTGATGCAAGATATTTTATGTGATTGTATTTACACCAGCTTTATGTAATCTATCCTATCATTCCACAAATTTAATATAGCACAAAATATTTCCGATTTTTACTCACTAATAAGGCTGAAATACCTTTCCACATAAAATAGTTTGATATGAAATTATATTATTAATTACTTTTAAATTCTGAATATTAATATCCTAATTCCAATGACTTTAATTTGCAGCAGGTTTTCAAACTGAACTCACTGGCAAACTACCTGAGTATAAGGAGTTTGTAACCAACAAAGAGAATACACCTGGCTTCCAGATTCCTTTTGACGTGCCTAGTGATGATGTACTAAGATAATAGCAGGATACGAGATATGGGCTGAGACTGTATGACTCCATGCACAGCACTGAGCTGCAGTTTGTGTCTAGTTGTTAATCACTGGACCTTCTCTCAATATCTCACTTCATCCGTGGAGTAGCGATAGATTTCATTGTCTGATATTGAAACCAATACTGAGATGAGAGATGCTGAATCATGTGCAGCACAAAAGCGCGGTTACAAACTTTCAGTACGTCTCCCTAATGTCATTACTATGTCCTGGGAACGTCATTGATAGATCCCATGATTTTATTTCAAAAGCTTCCAAGAATTCCAAACAATAGCCGTGAGAATGGTTACGTGTAATGGAATCCTGAAGCTGCATGATGATTCCGTTATTATTAAGCCCAAGCAGAATTAAGCTTAAGTGTTATGATGAAGTATTTCCCATGAGGGGAATGGATAGGGTGAATGCACAGTCTTTCACCCAGAGTCGGGGAATCAAGAACCAGAACATAGGTTTAAGGTGAGAGAGGAAGGATTTAATCGGGACCCGAGGGGTAACTTTTTCACACAGAGGGTGGTGGGTGTATGGAATGAGCTGCCAGAGGTTGTAGCTGAGGCAGGTGCTATAACTGGATTTAAAAAACATTTGGACAGGTACATGGATAGGAAAGGTTTAGAGGGATATGCGCCAAATGCGGACAGGATCAATGATGTCACAATAGTCAAGGTTTTATACACTGTATGTCCAGCTATAGTTTAGTTTAGTTTAGTTTAGTAGTTTAACTTTGTTTAGTTTAGTTTAGTTTGACATACAGTATAGATACAGGCCCTTCGGCCCACCGAGTCCGCACCAACCTGCGGTCCCCATACACTAGCACTATCCTACACACCAGGGATGATTCAGTTTCACCTATTAACCTACAAATCTGTACGTCTTTGGAGTGTGAGAGGAAACCGGAGCACCCGGAGAAAACCCAGACGGTCACAGGGAGAACATACAAACTCCATACAAACAGCACCTGAAATCAGGATCGAACCCGGGTCTCCGGCGCTGTAAGACAGCAACTCTACCGCTGCACCACCATAGCGCCCAGTGGGTTCCCCTTTATATCTTCTCTCCTTCACCATCCTGCAACCTAATCTCCCCGGCTCCAACATCTGACAGACAGATTCACTGGTCATATGGCCACCACCCATGTCACACAAATCAGTGCAAGAGTCAGAGAGTCATAGTGTCATACAGTGAGGAAACGCTACTTGCCCACACACCGGCCAACATGTCCCGGCTACACTAGTCCCACCTGCCTGCGTTTGGCCCATATCCCTCTAAACCTGTCCTATCCACATACCTGTCTAATTGTTTCTCAGATATGCCGATTCATTCTTCGAGTGAACCTAGTCTCAAGCACCCCTATCACGCTTCAAATGGCTAATCGTAGAACCAGACTCAAAACTCCACCCCAACTCCCTGGATTACATTCCATTTGCCCATTTTCTGTCCAATTCACTAGATCCTCAATAACTTCCTTCAGTCTAAAGCTTGCCGTCTCAATGTCAACTTCACGGCTAATGGATGTAACATCTGCAAACTTATTTACAGTAAATGGCCCCATTTAGATCTAAACCTATTACCAATAGCAAGAAACTGATTATTAAGCCTTGTGGAATCTCGGTGGTAACAGCCTTCCAGTCACAAGAGCACCTGTCAACAATTATCCTTTCCTCCTGCCACTGAATCAATTTTGGATGCAATTTGCAATTCTCCATTGGATCCCATGGGCTTTTACCTTTCAGATCAGTCTTCCTTCCACAAAAAGCTGGAGTAACTCAGCGGGACAGGCAGCATCTCTGAAGAGAAGGGATGGGTGACGTTTTGGGTCGAGACCCTTCTTCAGGCTAGGGAACCTTGTCAAAAAACCTGGCTAACGTCCATGTCGACTCCATCAAAATCACTTCACGACCCTCTCCGTTACGTCATGAAAAAACGTGATCCAATTAATCACGGACACAACCTTCCCTTGATATCTCTGTGTTGACTGCAAATGAAAAAGTAAACCTGCAGATGATGGAAATCTGAAACAAAAAAACAGGAAACGCTGGATACACTCAGCAAGTCAGGAAGCTTTTAGGAAATCAGATCCTAGGAATGATTGGGTTAATATATGATGAGCGTTTGATGGCACTGGGCCTGTACTCGCTGGAGTTTTGTAAGGATGAGGAGGAACCTCATTGAAACTTACCGAAGAGTGAAAATGCTTGGATAGAGTGGATGTGGAGAGGATGTTTCCAATAGTGGGAGAGTCTCGGACCACAGGCCATAGCCTCAGCATAAAAGAAGGTGAGGAGGAATTTATCCTAATTTAGATAGGATTTAGAAAGGAGATGAGGATGAATTTCTTTAATCTGTGGAATTCAGGTGAATCAGTGGAATTCATTGTCACAGACAGCTGTGGATGCCAAGTCAATGGATATTTTTAAGGTGGAGATGAACAGATTCTTGATTAGTAAGAGTGTCAGGCGTTATGGGGAGAAGGCTGGAGATTGGGATTGAGATGTAAAGATAGACTGTATGGGGGAGTAGACTTGACGAGTCAACCGGCCTAATTCTGCTCCTACAACTTATGAACTTATTAAACAGAAATAGAATTAATGGTTCAGGTCAAAATTCCTTTGTCGGAACAGTGCCATCATCTTCCTTAGTTGTAAGAAACCAGCGGAAGTGTCATTAAGAAAATTACTTACATTTCCACATCAACCCACGGGTTACTTTTTCTACTTATAAAACATCTTTGGATTTTCTTTGATTTTAGAATTTGTTCATACCCTCTGATTGCCTTCCTTGCTTTCACTCTTACTCTTACACTTTCTATGCGCTTCCACGCTTACTGTTGTATTATTTCTGTGCGTCTGCCATGTGCTTCAATTTATCACCTCTTTATTTAGTTATTGGATCTTCCCATATTTCAATTAGTTTTTCAAAGCACTTTTACCCATTATCTGTTTCAAGTTTAAACATCTGCAGCTCTGTAGGACTTTGGTTAGGCCGCGTTTGGAGTATTGCGTGCAGTTTTGGTCGCCACATTGTAAGGAATATGTGGGTGCTTTGGAGAGGGTGCAGAGGAGGTTTACCAGAATTCCGACTAGATTACAGGGTTTCAGCTTCAAGGAGAGGTTGGACTGAAGTAAAACAATTATGTGAGGCCTAAGTAGAGTCAAAAGCTTTCTCCCAAGGTGGAAGTGTCCAACACTAGAGGGCACAGCTATAAGGTGAGAGGGGAACAGTTTAATGGAGATGTGCGGGGCAAGTTGTTTTACACAGAGAGTGGTGGGGGCCTGTAAGGCGATGTCAGGAGTGGTGGTGGAGGCAGATACGAAAGCGACATTTAAGCGGCTTTTAGATGGGCACATGGAAGTGCAGGGAATGGAGGGATGTGGATGATATAGAGGCAGATCATTTTTAACTTGGCATCATGTTCAGATTCAGATTCAAACTTTATTGTCATTGTGCAGTGTACAGTACAGAGACAACGAAATGCAATCAGCACAAACATTGTGGGCTGAAAGACCCAGTCATGTGCTGTACTGCTCTATGTACTATAATTAAGTTGCAAAGCTGTATGTTTGCAACTGCAGAGAGGTTGATAGCCTCGTTTGCAGGGAAGGTTTGTTAATGTCTTGTGTTAGAAGGAACTGCAGATGCTGGTTTCCACCGTAGACACAAACTGGAGTAACTCAGCGGGTCA
Organism: Amblyraja radiata; assembly: GCF_010909765.2. NCBI lineage: Eukaryota > Metazoa > Chordata > Chondrichthyes > Rajiformes > Rajidae > Amblyraja > Amblyraja radiata. Next base: position 37,102,335 of record NC_045977.1, read on the forward strand.
GTCTGGTAAAGGGTCTCAATCCGAAACGTCACCTATTCCTTTTCTCCGTAGATGCAGACCCGCTGTTACTACAGCATTTTGTATCTGTCTTCGGTTTATTAATGTCTTGTTGGCAGAAAAACTTACACCACCAGATTCGGGGACACTTTCTTCCCAACTGTTATCAGGCAACTGAATAATTCTACCACAACCAAAGAGCAGTGCTGAACTAGTATCAAGTCAAGTCAAGTCAAGTCAAGTTTATTTGTCACATACACATACGAGATGTGCAGTGAAATGAAAGTGGCAATGCTCGCGGACTTTTGTGCAAAAGACAAACAACCAAACAAACTATAAACACAATCATAACACACATATTCTTTTACATAATAAATAATGGAAGGAAAAACGTTCAGTAGAGTTAGTCTACCTCTTTGGTGACTATCGGACTATCCTTGATCGGACTTTGCTGGCTTTACCTTGCACTAAACGTTATTCCCTTATCATGTATCTATCTATACACTGTAAATGGATCGATTGTAATCATGTATTGGGTTTCTGCTGACTGGATAGCACACAATAAAAGCTTTTCCGTGGTACACGTGACAAGAAACTAAACAAAACTTAAGTTGCAACTTAATTATACTGTAGTACATAAACCTTGTCCATTCCGATTCAGATGCACTCTCTTTCACACTGAAGTGGCTGGTTTTTAAACTCACTCTGAAGTGGACTGTTAGGTTTCTTCGTTGTATCATCATTTTCGGAATGTCAGTAACTGCTTAACAGCATCAGAAGCCTGAGGATCAATAGCAATAATAATAAAAAACAGACTTATCCTTGACAGTTACGAAGAATGCTGTTAATATGTGTTTGTGATGATTTTGGATTTATAATTTTTCAATTTTTCAACCGCACTCCACAGATAAAGGAAGGAATTAGAAACTAATCACCCAAATTCATTTAAACATATTTCACAGCAACTTAAAGGAAATTACACAAAATTGCTTTTGGACGATTTACACTTCATGTAAGTACCTTTGTGCTTCCTCAGGGAATAATTTTCAAAAATAGGCTAAACAGATGGAAAGTTTCTGCAACTTTGAATATGAATGTTTCTGCTATGCTGCGTAATTGATGCCTTAAGACTTTCACGGTGTTAAAATGCATGCCAAGATGCAGCAGATAGTCTAACTGCAAATTCTCCCTTATCCTTTTGTCCAAATATCACAGAATTAAACTGCTCAGGTGCCTCCCATTAACTTGTCAATTTGAACAATGTTTTAGCCAGAGTTTACGCAGTTGGCAGGTGTCATAATCTAGTTTAGTTTAGTTTAGAGATACAGCACGGAAACAGGTCCTCTGCACCAACCATTACTTACGCTAATCATAATCTCAAACCAACTTATTCTCCCTGTTTCCCATATTCCCTTTACGCTGTAATTGTACATCATGGACGACTTGATTGTAATCATGTATAGTCTTTTCACTGACTGGATAGCACGCAACAAAAAAGCTCTGCACTGTGCCTCGGTACACATGACAATAATAAACAAAACCTGAACCTAACTTCCCCCAAACTCTCCAACCCCCACCCCACCACCCTCAGTTGATGAGAATGTGGATATTAATTACAGTTAACCCACTTGATCACATGAAGAATGTGCAAACTCCACACTGGAAGTCAGGATTGAACCCAGCTCACCAGAGCACTGAGGCAATAACATTAACAACTGAGCCATTGTGTCATCCACCAAGCTGCATCACCCAAAGAATCAGCATTCAGAACAGACTGTAAGTACCGATGTTGGATTCAGTTCCCTCATAATTCAGGACTTTACTTAACAGCCCCAAACAACATTTCAGTCTGAAGAAGGGTTTCGGCCCGAAACGTCACCCATTTCCTTCGCTCCATAGATGCTGCTGCACCCGCTGAGTTTCTCCAGCATTTTTGTGTTACTTCGATCTTCCAGCATCTGCAGTTCCTTCTTGAACATTTCAGTTTAGTTTAGTTTAGAGATACAGCACGGAAACAGACCCTTCGACACACCGAGTCCACGTTGACCTGCGATCCCCGCACACTATCCCACACACACTAGGGACAATTTACAATTTTACCAAGCCAATTAACCTACAAACCTAATGCACTGAATCCCATGGTAATTGGTATAAAATACATACTCCTCTAATTAATTAATTTTCAATAGAAATTTGATTTCAGGAATAATTAAAAACATGATACACTACCTTGACGGGTTGTCTGGAATTATCACATTGCAACAAAGACTCTCCATTCAGTTTACCAGGAAAGGAAATCTGCTGTCCTGTACGTAACTCTGGAGCCATAACAATGAGGTTGAGTCTAAACTGCCCTCGGAAAGGCCAAATGAACCACTCAGTGTAAAGACCATTTGAGATGGCCAACTTTACCAGTAATGCTCTGCATTAATAATAGCAAGTGTATTCCAATACAGTTCAGAACGACATAAAAGCAACTTCACGTTGGAGATAGTAAACAGACCTTTGTTAATATGATAGTTGGAGTATGACTATTATATAACATGAGCTTAATGGTGAATAAACAGTCAATATCAAAAAGACTGGAGAGCTTTATACAGTATATTTGCCGTAAGTCACGTTGTCAGGCGATCTTGTCTAAAGTAGCCGTGTTGTTCACTAAAGCCTTTTTTTTAAACTAGAGAATGTGAATTCAAAATGTAACAGGAGTGAGCCTGGCTCATTACCATTAGACTCTCTCCCAGGATAAAGAGTTGCTGGAAGGCAGCAATTGAATGGAATTGAATAAGTTTATTGGCCAAGTATTCACATACAAGGAAATTGCCTTGGTGCTCCGCCCGCAAGTGACAACATGACATACAGTGACAGTTAAGAATGATACATAAAACATTAATAATAAGTATAATAAAGGAGGATTTAAAGCAGCAGGCTGCCTGTGATCCGAAGAATAAAATACCTAAGTAAATGTTGATAGGGAGGGGGAGTTCTGGAGGCAATTTGGGAAGTTTGCAGATGCAAACAAAATCTATACAAGGACTAACATGGGGAATCAAACCCAAAGAGGTTTATATGTAAGAGATTCCACCCTCCTCACCCCACCTCTACTTAGTCTGAAGAACGGTTCTGACCCAAAATGTCGCCCATTCTTTTTCTCCAGAGATGCTGCCTGACCCGCTGAGTTACTCCAGCACTTTGTGTGTCTATCTTCAGTATAACCCCTTCAGTATAATCTGCAGTTCCTTCCCACACTATACAGAGGTTTGTATGTAGTTACAGAATAAGCCACACCATGACAAATGTTTAATTTTAATAGACAATAGCAAGGCCAGTCCAGATATTATTGTAGACACCAATAATGTATCTATGGAATAATGCAGTAGGTCAAACTACCCCCAGCATAATCAAGGACCAGTCGCACCCCGGCCACTCCATCTTCTCCCCTCTCCCATCAGGCAAGAGTTACAGAAGTGTGAAAGAGCAGTCTTGAGCTACCCTTGGAAACCCTCGGACTATCTTTAATCGGACTTTACTAGCCTTTATCTTGCACTAAACGTCATTCATGTTATTCTCTTTATCAGATATCTGTACACTGTGGATGCCTCGACCGTAATCATGTATTGTCTCTCCGCTGACTGGCTAGCGAGCAACAAAAGCTTTTCAATGTACCTTGGTACACGTGACAATAAACTAAACTAAAAATAGACAGTCAAAGATTACTCTTTTGAAATCAGTTAGCATATAATCTCTTTTGGAATACTATGTTGAGTTTTGGACTCTACCTCCTATCCCAACATCATTGTGGATGGTGGAGGCTTTGGAAAATGTCCAGAACAGATATAGGTTTAATGCATAACTGAGATTCTTTAAACTCAATTATCTTGACAGGCTCAAACAACAGATCAATTTACTTAAATCAGACTAGATTTAGCCCCTAGCCTATAGAGGTACAGAAATTAAAAATAAGACTTGTGTTCTTATACATAGATTACTCAATTTGATGAGTACCAGGGGATACATTTGTAGGGAGAGATGGAATTAATCAGCTCTTCTACTCATGGATAACAATGAGCTTCTGGAGTTCATTACCAATTGGTACGGTTGATATTAACTTTCTGATGCCTTGACAAGAGTGAGGTTGTTTTGTTTTTCTTTGAGGAAGAGATTGCATCAAAAATAAACCACTTGTCTTTGTGCTGATTCTTGATCCCTTTGATCCCCTGGATTGCATCTGATGAGCTGGGCTGGGGGAGATGATTGGAGGTAAAGTTAGAATGTAACATTATATTTATATGTCAGCTGACTTCTTCTTTCTTCAACAGTTCATTGTTACTTTATTGTCACATGTACAGAGGAGCAGTGAATTTTTTTTTTGCATTCAATTCAGTAACTGATGATCAGCCATGATCATATTGAATGGCGGTGCAGGCTCGAAGGGCCGAATGGCCTACTCCTGCACCTATTTTCTATGTTTCTATGTTTCTATGTAAAAGTATTATGTGAGCACAATCTTAGTTAAATCCAAGTGTTTAAGAATAGTACACTGAGACAGTATACAAGAGTTGCCATATTTTGGCACCATTTTTCAAGATTCAAGTCTGAAAGTTGTTATAAATATAGAGTTCTTGAGTTGGCTACATTGTCCTGGCATCGTTGCAGGGTCGGTCTGGCCAGGCCACGTTGCTGGTGTCTGCCCGTGTTGCTCCAGCGCTCCGTGACGCTGGAAGGCCACCAGCAGCCCACTCCACCGACTCCTCGATCCGGACACATCGACCTGCGACTCTACATCGCCGCCCCTCACCTCACCCGGCCATTGTTCAGTCTTTGTGGCCCTGGGACGCCTCCTGCAGTCGCCCTCGTAGGTAAGACCCCGATCCCTTTACTGCCACCTTTGTTTCCTCTTTTCCTCCAAGGAGATTACGTGGCGATGGATGTGGGACTGTGGCAGTGAATTGAGTGTAAATCACGTTGCTTTGGTCATCATTGAATGGGAGAGATTTAGTGATTTAGACAGAACAGGGGTAGAGTTTACCTGATTCTTATCTTTCAATCCTCCTGCCTCCACGTTCAACACATTATTTTCCGACAGTTTAGTCGGTGGGAGGTGAATCTGTGGAAGTCTTTGCTACAGAAGGATATGGAGGCCAATTCAGGGGATATTTTTAAGGTAGAGATAGATTCTTGATTAGCACATGTGTCAGAGGTTATGGGGAGAAGGCAGAAGAATGGGGTTAGGAGGGAGAGATAGATCAGCCATGATTGAATGGCGGTGTAGACTTGATGGGCTGAATGGCCTAATTCTACTCCTATTCCTTAGGACTTTATAACACTGCCACCAGTTTCAACTCAATCCACCAATAGTCATATCTTCCCCTCCACGCCCTTTCCGTTTCCCGCAGAGACCACTCTCTCGCCCCGATTCGCTCATCTCCTCCCACCCATCCCACCCTCTCCTCAGGCACTTTCACTTGCGGCTGCAGGAAGTGCAACATTTGGCTTTGTACCTCCTCCCTTACTCCGAGGAACATAAACAATCCTCCCAGGTCAGAGGTTTACCTGCACCTCCACATCTGTCCACCTGTCGCCTCGTTCTACCAGTTATCTCTCCTCTATTTCAGTCTTGAAGTCATCATTGAATGGGAGAGATTTAGTCATTCAGCCGATCTTTTCCAACCATCTAATTTGTATGCTCATACTTCTTGGGAAACAAGATGTGCCACTCAGTGTGCAAATAATTGGAGGCCAAACATTTATAAGTAAACTAGCATGTTAATTTTCAAAAATTGCAAACGTAAGGAGTAAATTCTTTTTATAATTGCTATATGCACAAGATGAATAAATACTAATGTTGACTAATATTAAATGCTAATCCAATAATTGCAGTTTTTAGAAGTTTACTGTCTGCATAAACAGAAACTTAATAGCATGTTAAATTCTACACAATATTTCTTTGTTTGTTGTGGGGATGGAATGCCAAGGGCCCAACAGTTTCAATCTTTAAGACTAAATCTGAACTATAACAGCGAAAAGATGTATCACCATACTTCTTTCAAACTGATCAAATCATATTAGTGCCATGAATAGACAGCAAAGAGATCCAAACCTTTCTGTTCCACATAGCTCTGAATTACTGACTCCTTTTAATCACTTGTCTCAACATTGACTGTCGGTTGAAATTAGTTGTTAACATCTTCTTTCACTAGACAGAAATTTCCAATATATTTATATACTTGAATTATGCAACTGACAAAGAAAGAAGCAAACTATAACTCTTCTTATTCTTTGCAACTGGCTTTCAACGTTACGTAGCTAATTTTATATAATTTCCATCTCAATAGTTGTATTCGCTGTCAGTCCTAAAGGAATGATTTGATATTGCCAATAATTGAAGTTTTGATAAATGCAGGCTCAGGAAAAATGGTACAAGGTGAAATTGCTCGATTTCTGTTCTTTTGATGGACTACTGAGGATTTATTACACAGCAATGAACTAAATGCTATGCGTTTGTTTTCAGTTCCTATTCAATAAACTGAAATATTAACTAACTGACCATTTCCTTAACCATTCTGTCAGTTATGTTAGTACACAATAGCTTGCCAGTGTTCATTTCTTTCAGGGCCACAGGTAAACATACTTTTTTTAGGTCGAGACCCATATGATGAAGGGTCTGGACCCAAAATGTCACCTAGTCCTTTTTTCCAGAGATGCTGCCTGCCCTGCTGAGTTACGCCAGCATTTTGTGTCTATCTTCGGTGTAAACCAGCATCCGCAGTTCATTCTTCCACATACTTATTTACTAGTATGGTTGCAAGCTTCAATAAAGCTTTGATCTAAACATGTCCAGTGAAGGATAAAGAAAAGCATTTAATCAAGAGCTTTCAGAAACTTTTGCTGGCATCTATGGTCTTGGGTTTCCAGGAGTACTGCATGAAAAGGTTGGGTCATGACCACTATTTGACACAAATAGTAGAAGGTAGTATTGGGTAGTATCCCGAGAGCAAGCAAATCTCCCACACTTTAAAGACGTACAGGTTTGTTGGGTAATTGTTTTTGGTAAGTCCCTAGTGTGTGTAGGATAGTGTTAGCGTGCGGGGATCACTGGTCGGCGCGGACACGGTGTGCCAAGCTCATGCTGTATCTCTAAAAAAAATATCAATTGGCCATTTTCACCATTAAAGTCGATATTCAATAGTCTTTTTACAGAATACCATCCTTAACTGAAACTGAAGTAAGGCAGTTTTGAAATTGTAAGTATCCTTCAGTCCCAAAGGGTACAATCAACTGTGCATGGAACATTAAACGTCTGGGTCTGGTCAACCTGTACTTTATGGCACATGTGCTGCTTCTCCTAATTGAAGGGTATCTCATCTTTTGTGGTTCGACCAATTTCCTCGTTCAAAGACAGTGCCTCACAGTTTGAGCTATGCTAAATACAGTACCTAGAATTTAAAGTACTTTACAATGCATTTATTCATATGTGGCAATGCGACATATTGCAGCAGAGCACTGGACATTCTCTCCCCAGTGACACTAGCAATGCAATATACCAGCATCTGAATGGCATAATGACAAGAACTATTTTATCATACTCAAGTTGCTTCATCATATATACTGTTTCCTGCTCAGCATCAAAACAGAAACATGTTTAAGTGTTGTGGCCACAATTCTCACTGACTGACATGACATTATGTTCCATTACAAATTCAATTTAAATCCATCAAAACAATGCTTTAAAAATGTTTGCTTTGTGGCCTCAGCTGCTGGGAGCCAAAGACCAAAGTTCCCTCTTGAAGTTGCTAAGGTGCAGAGAAGATTTACGAGCATGTTGTCAGGATTCGAGTCCCTGAGCTATAGGGAGAGGTTGAGCAGGCTAGAACTTTATCCTTTGGAGCGCAGGAATATGAGGTGTATACGATCATGTGAGGAATAGAAATGGTAAATGGTAAACATAGTTTATGGTGAGGGGGGAAAGATTGAATAGGAACCTGAGCAGTAACTTTTTTTTTACACAAAGGGTTGTGGGTATATGGAACGAGCTGTCAGAGGACATAGTTGAGGCAGATACTATCACAATGTTTAAGAAGCATTTGGACAGGTACATGGATAGGATAGATTTAGAGCGATATGGGCCAAACATAGGCAGATAGGATTAGTGTCGCTGGAGCATGTTAGTTGGCGTGGGCAAATTGGGCCAGACAGCTTGTTTGACTCTATGACTCTAAGTGAAATCTCTTTGCTTCTACACATCACTTTCCTCTCTTGATTTGAATCTGAAATGTTGAATTGTTTACCCACCATCAGTGTGGGAGTAGCGTCACCAGTAAACAGTTCAAAGGATGGCTCACCAGCAAGGCTCACTCTCAAGGGCAACTATGGTTGGGCAATAAATGCAGGTCTTGCCAGTGACATCCATATCCTGAAAACTTAATAATTTAAAGAGGAAAGGTGGCAAACCAAACTACAGTACATATAGCCCAACAAAACAAAAACGTGCTGGAGGAACTTAGAGGGTCAGGCAGCACCTGTGGAGGGAACGGACAGGTGACATCTTGAGCCTGAACCCTTCTTCAGACGGATTGGAGGGGAAAGGCTGGATCAAAAAAGATCTATTGAGTTTCTCCAGCACTTTGGGTGTTGTTTAGGATTCCACCACCTGCAGTTCCGTTTGTCTACCTAAAGTCCAAGAGGAGTAGGAAGGAATTGCAGGTGCTAGTTTACACCAAAGATAGACACAAAAAGCTGGAGTAACCCTGCGGGTCAGGCAGCATCTCTGGAGAAAAGGATTCTTCAGAGATGCTGTCTGACCCGCTGAGTTACTCCAGCATTTTGCGTCTATCTTCGATTTAAACCAGCATCTGCAGTTCCTTCCTACACATTTGGCCTTTGGCACAACAGGCATTCAGTGCTGTCATAAGGACGTAGATTAATTTCTAGGCAAGTATAAATGTTGCTGATACCAATAAATAAAGTCTTTACAGCAACTTTGATTGTTTGATTCAAAATACTGTAGCTGGGGTTTTAAAGTAATTAGAATCTGACCATCAGGATCCCACAAACAACTGAAAACACTTTCCAAAATGGTCTATTATCTAAAGGAGCCTTTTCCTAATTAAGTTTGATCAAACTTCTAAAAATATCTGGAATTAATTTACATGAGCACAATTAAATATATCTATTGAATTGCTCTTCATTTCTTTTAGTACCTGCATTTGTGTTTTAAAGGTCTCAGCTCATCGAAAAACCTTGGGCTTTGATTCCATCTGCATTGTGGCTCATTAAACTGGATTTGAGTTGTATAGTCTTGTGGGCACTGTATGTAACTTTATAATTCACATACCTATATCAGAATATTGTTCTTTAGCTTCTAGCACTTTCTCACCAGCAGACTTCAAATTATTTTCAAAAGCAAGGGGACATGTTTTAAAAGCTACAATGAAATAATATGTTTTTTAAGGAGGAATAGGATTTAATTATACAACAACTGAAATTCTATAATTTCTAAAGGTTAATTGAATCAAAGAGTAAAAGATAGAGGAGGGTTTAAGTTTAGGTTTATTATTGTCATGTGTACTGAGGAACTGTCAAACGTTTTGTTTAACACACTATCCAAACAAATCAGATATACCATACATACGCATGGTGGCGCAGCAGTAGAGTTGCTGCCTTACTGCATTTACAGCGCTGGAGACCTGGATTTGATCCAGACTACGGGTGCTGTCTGTACGGAGTTTGTACGTTCTCCCCGTGACCGCGTGGGTTTTCTCCAAGATCTTCGGTTTCCTCCCACACTCCAAAGATGTACAGGTTAATTGGCTTGGTATAAGTAAGTGTAAATTGTTCCTAGTGTGCGCAGGGTAGTGTTAATGTAGCTGGCTGCTCTTGAAAAGGAGGCGCAGTCGTCTTTCTTACAGTTTGGCTTTCTTCCCAACCAATTGTTCAAGCGCTTTTGATTGCAACATGCGCCTTAATTTAGTTCAACAAAGAAACTGACAAGTTACTAAAGAACTGTTTTTATTTCAGATTGTCAGCATCTGCGGCTTGCAGATGACCAATGACCATGGTTAGGCCGGACTCGCTTCCTATCCCCCATTCAAGAACAAGGGCTTTCCATTTTAAAACCTCTCGAGTTGAAAACTTAATAATTTAAAGAGGAAAGGTGGCAAACCAAACTACAGTACATATAGCCCAACAAAACAAAAACGTGCTGGAGGAACTTAGAGGGTCAGGCAGCACCTGTGGAGGGAACGGACAGGTGACATCTTGAGCCTGAACCCTTCTTCAGACGGATTGGAGGGGAAAGGCTGGATCAAAAAAGATCTATTGAGTTTCTCCAGCACTTTGGGTGTTGTTTAGGATTCCACCACCTGCAGTTCCGTTTGTCTACCTAAAGTCCAAGAGGAGTAGGAAGGAATTGCAGGTGCTAGTTTACACCAAAGATAGACACAAAAAGCTGGAGTAACCCTGCGGGTCAGGCAGCATCTCTGGAGAAAAGGATTCTTCAGAGATGCTGTCTGACCCGCTGAGTTACTCCAGCATTTTGCGTCTATCTTCTATTTAAACCAGCATCTGCAGTTCCATCCTACACATTTGGCCTTTGGCACAACAGGCATTCAGTGCTGTCATAAGGACGTAGATTAATTTCTAGGCAAGTATAAATGTTGCTGATACCAATAAATAAAGTATTTACAGCAACTTTGATTGTTTGATTCAAAATACTGTAGCTGGGGTTTTAAAGTAATTAGAATCTGACCATCAGGATCCCACAAACAACTGAAAACACTTTCCAAAATGTTTTTACCAATGGTCTATTATTTAAAGGAGCCTTTTCCTAATTAAGTTTGATCAAACTTCTAAAAATATCTGGAATTAATTTACATGAGCACAATTAAATATATCTATTGAATTGCTCTTCATTTCTTTTAGTACCTGCATTTGTGTTTTAAAGGTCTCAGCTTATCGAAAAACCTTGGGCTTTGATTCCATCTGCATTGTGACTCATTAAACTTGATTTGAGTTGTATAGTCTTGTGGGCACTGTATGTAACTTTATAATTCACATACCTATATCAGAATATTGTTCTTTAGCTTCTAGCACTTTCTCACCAGCAGACTTCAAATTATTTTCAAAAGCAAGGGGACATGTTTTAAAAGCTACAATGAAATAATATGTTTTTTAAGGAGGAATAGGATTTAATTATACAACAACTGAAATTCTATAATTTCTAAAGGTTAATTGAATCAAAGGGTAAAAGATAGAGGAGGGTTTAAGTTTAGGTTTATTATTGTCATGTGTACTGAGGAACTGTCAAACGTTTTGTTTAACACACTATCCAAACAAATCAGATATACCATACATACGCATGGTGGCGCAGCAGTAGAGTTGCTGCCTTACTGCATTTACAGCGCTGGAGACCTGGATTTGATCCAGACTACGGGTGCTGTCTGTACGGAGTTTGTACGTTCTCCCCGTGACCGCGTGGGTTTTCTCCAAGATCTTCGGTTTCCTCCCACACTCCAAAGATGTACAGGTTAATTGGCTTGGTATAAGTAAGTGTAAATTGTTCCTAGTGTGCGCAGGGTAGTGTTAATGTGCAGGGATCGCTGATCTGTGGGGACACGGGCCAAAGGGCCTGTTTCCACTCTGTATCTCTAAACTAAACATAGATACAATCAGTTCCAACTCACGAAGAGACTTCATTTAAATGTTAATAACTTTTTTTACATTTTGAAGCCAATTAATTAATTTTGTTGCTGGATTGAGAAGATAATTGCAAATTGTTTATCCAGTGAAATGGGCAAGATGGTGAACAATTAAAAGGACAGAGGCCTGCTACTGATCTACAAGATCCCTAGTGTGCATTGAAAATTAGTGCAATTATAAATATTGAAATCATGCCCTTTTTTAGGATGTGAAAGCCTTTTTAAATTGGTTGTTCATTGTCTGACCAATATTTTACTTTAAATGTCCTGACTAGCAGAATGTAAAAAGATTTATGAAAGCCACTTCAAAGACCTTTTCCACAATTTTTCTTAGTTTGGTGTCAAATCACAACAGAATCTCTGTATATGTTAGACGGAAGGCAGGTCTTAACTGACTGAAACACTCCACCTAAAACAGGGTAGCACACCCTTGATAATTTGAGTATATGTTAAACCTTTGTATAGTTTAGTTTAGTTTACTTTTGTTTAGTTTAGAGATAGAGCATGGAAACAGGCCCTTCGGCCCACCGAGTCCATGCTGACCACAGATCCCCCACACACTAACGCTATCCAACACACTAGGGATAATTTACAATTACACCACGCCAATTAACCTACAAACCTGTGCGACTTTGGACTGTGGGAGGAAACCGGCGATCCCGAAGAAAACCCACGCAGGTCACGGGGAGAACGTACAAACTCCGTACGGACAAGCACCCGCTATCAGGATTGAACCTGGGTCTCTGGCGCTGTAAGGCAGCAACTCTATCACCGTGTCACCCTTTGGAGTGGGTTATGAATTCACACCAATCTGTATCAGTGATAGGAATGCTACTACTCAGTACAACTTAAAAGATATATTCATCAGAAACCATCAGTAACCACACCTGTAGGCTTAATCTTCAGTTTTCTCGTCAATCTTTCTATTGTAGCTGTTTTAATCAAGACTTATCTTCATAATTTCATTCTGTGTAAAAATAATCACTTTGATTACAACTTAACGGATATCTGGTAAATAAATTAATATTCAAAAGAAATAACTTAAATGTAAAGAGCATCATTTAAGGTTTCATTGATTCCATTTCACTGAACTAATATACACATTAGGTTCATTGCGCATGTACAATTAATATAAATTGTTGTGTTCTATTGCAATTATCATCATGGTCATCACATCAACATTAAGGTGAAATCATTATGCTGATATGAATTTTCAGATATGTTCAATTCACTGAAAATACTTCATAAATGATAACGCAGCTCAAAAAAAAATAATCAGAGGAAAATTGAGTTAGCATGCTACATAACAAGTTGATTATTTTACTATATTGTACCCAAATTATAATGAATATCTTTGTTCGTGTTTTCAAGATGTGTTTAGAAGGATTCATTTTAACTACAAGTTGCAGTGACATCTAGTGTTCATGAGCTACATAAAAAGCTATTCTTCCATCGAGAGAATTAGAATAATGGGGTGAGAATAAGTTGTTGTGGATGCTACATCATAGGAGAACTAGAATAGTCTTGTAGATAGTGTAATCTAGATTTACCAAAATGATATCTAGACTCCAAGGAAAGATTCCACAAACTAAGATTGGGAATTCAGAAGGTGATAGTTTAAGGATCAAAAGAAAAACAAAGTACTGGAGTAATTCAGCAGACAGGCAGAATCTCTGGAGAACATGGAGAGGTGATGTTTCAGGTTGGGACCCCTCTTGAGATTCTGGTCAGCACAGTGACACAGCGGAGGAGTTGCTACATTAGTGTTAGAGACCCGGGTTCAATCCTGATCACAGATGCTGACCGTACGGGAGTGTGTACATTCTCCCTATGACCGCTTGGGTTTTCTCCAGGTGCTCCCCTTTCCTTCCGCATTCCAAAGACATGCAGGTGTGTAGGTTAATTGCTTAACGTGTACTTGATGTTGCATTCCAAGAAGCACACGGTCCTTCACAAATCAATCAACTAATTCCAAAGGCAAGGGAACCAAGACGATTGGGGCTGATAGATCTGTTGCAGCCTTCGTCCGCCTTCACAGCCGTTGAGTTCAAGATAACTTGGTCCGCCGTTGAGGTTTTGCAGGTTGGATCGTTCTTAGTCTGGACCCTCATCCTCGACCGTGCCGCCATGGGTGGCCCGACCAGAAGCTGATGGGAAGGCAGAGAAGGCAGGTACAGGATACTGAGTTGGATGATCAGCCATGATCATATTGAATGGCGGTGCAGGCTCGAAGGGCCGAATGGCCTACTCCTGCACCTATTTTCTATGTTTCTATATTTCTAAGCTGGTGCTTCAGAAGGCATCGCTTTCGGAATCATGGGGTCAAACAAGCCTCTTCACCACGACAAGGTCAACGATCCGAAGAGGCCTTGAGTTATAAGGAGAGACTGAATGGGCAGGAACTTTTTTTTAAATTCTATTTACTTTTTTTTCCCCTGGATCGTTGGAACTTAAATGGTGAGCTTATTGAGGTTTTTAAAATCACAATGGGTATAGATAAGGTGCATGGTCACAATCTTTTACCCAGGGCAGGAGAATGAATAACTGGGGGACATAGGTTTAAGGTGAGAAGGGGAAGATTTTTGGGGGCAGCTTTTTCTATGGAGGGCATTGGGTATATGGAAAGACCACACGAGAAAGCTGTAAACGGGGGTTTAAGAGACATTTGGATTATAGACCTGGATGGATATAGACCAAACGCAGGCATATCTCTGCCTTAGAAATTGGCTTGGTGTCAATGTACAATTTCCCCTAGTGTGTGTAGGGTAGTGTTAATGTGGGGGATCGCTGGTCGGTGTGGACTCGATGGGCCGAAGGGCCTGTTTCCGCCCTGTATCTCAAAACTAAATTTTTAAAAATATATTCTGCACCAATTTTACATCAAAAATGGACATCACTGACCCATATTTCTATTTGTGCATTCAGTTCTCTTTGTGTAAAACATAATGTTCAGTGTTGTTAAGTTTTCTGAAATTTAGATGATTGAACAGATGAATTTCATTGATCAGAACATTTATATAAGCCTCAGCAAAATAATTAGCAAAAGCAACAAACTATGACATGAAGCAAAAACTGTGATAAACGGCAACAGTGCCACACCAAGGAGTTCTTGTGGATCACAGTAAACAAATGCAAGAGTTAAATAAATATGAAGGATATGTAAGGTCATAAGGTTAATATATAAGGTCATATGTAAGGTCATAAGTGATAGGAGCAGAATTAGGCCATTCTGCCCATCAAGTCTACTCCTCCATCCAATCATGGCTGATCTATCTCTCCCTGCTGACCTCATTCTCCTGCCTTCTCCCCATAACCCATGACACCAATACTAATCAAGAGTTTATCTATCTTTGCCTTAAAAATATCTCTGCCTTAAAAATGTACTTGATGGGGTTATCCAGAGTCCACTCCCTGGGTTCATATCATTATTATTTCAAACTGAGAGTTAAAATAACATTTTAGAACATCTTTTTTTTTAGGTCATTGCCTAGCAGACCTGAACTAAGTGCATACCATGCAGGCTTTGAAGTCTGATGTGTGATGAAACCTGGGTTAAACCGATGACACAGACAGCTGTTTACCAGCAGGAGCTCATTATCATCCTGGGAGCACAGTTTAAGATAAATATATGACGTTGGCCTCAGAATTCTTTGAGAAAATATTACATAGAAGAAATACTGAGTTTGCATTTGGAAAACAGCCATTCATTTATCAAAGACAGCTTCAATGTTCTCATGCCCATATTATTTTATTAGTTTAGTTTAGTTTAGTTTAGTTTAGTTTAGAGGTACAGTGCAGGAACAGGCCCTTCGGCCCACCAAGTCTGCGCTAACTTGCGATCCTCATACACTTTCACTATACTACACACAAAATTTACAATTTTTACTGAAGCCAATTAACTGTCAAATCTGAGCGTTTTTGGAGTGTGGGAGGAAACCGGAGCACCCAGGGAAAACCCACGTGATCACAGGGAAAACGTACTAACTCCGTACAGAATGCACCCGTAGTCAGGATCGAACCCAGGTCACTACCACTGTAAAGCAGCAACTCTACCGCAGCGCTACCATATTCATTAGACAACCATGAAAATATTGATTATAGACATAATGAAATTATAATGTATGAACTAGGCATTTACTATTAAATGTCATTGGTGAAATAATCAAAAACGACTTCAATCGTATCGTATATTTTTTGCAAAGTCTGACTATTACAATTTTTTCAAAGTGGTAATTGTTTGTCACAAGCATTTTGGAACCAACTATCTGGTAATTTAGTCCAGACTCACCTTGGTTTTCAGCTTGGTTTGTGTTTTACACTGTCAGAAATCACAAGCCAAAATAAATTTTACTGTCACTGAGAGGTTGAAAAAGACATGAAGTTAAATATAATATCATTTTTTATTTCAAAAACGTTAGTTGGATTGTTTTACTTTGAGATACACTGACTGTAAAGACAAGTAGTATCATAGGAAACTGGAGAAAATATTGACCAAATAGCTCATTAAGTCTGCCCCAGAGACACACAATGACATAGGAGCAGAATTAGGCCAGTCAGTACATCGAGTCTACTCCATCATTCAATCATGGCTGATCTATTTTTCCCATTCTCCTGCCTTCTGTCCGTCATGTTTGATGCCCTTCACGAACCTATCAATCTCAGTCTTAAAAATACCCAATGACGTAGTATGTGGTAATGAATTCCACAGATTCACGAGCCCCCTTATAAAAAGAAATTCCTCCTCGTCTCCATTTTGAAGATACGTCCTTTTTTTTTAGGCCGCGCTCTCTGGTCCTAGACTCTCCCATTACTGGAAACTTCTTTCCCACATCCTAGATACATAACCAAGATGGATCTCCATCTCATGGGGAAATAAAAGTGAAAATGTGACTGAAATTCAAGAACAATTAGTACATTACCAAGTAAGCAAAATTAGATTCAGTGCTAAAACCTTCGGAGTTAATTTACATTGGTTGTAAAAACCTCAGCACCCATATGCCCTTTAAAGTGTATTTAAAGTGTCACTTGTCGCTTCAATTGTTTTTACCTTTTTATTAGTTTTATCATTAGAACTAAAGAGGAACCATCTGGGCCAACAATTACTTCCTTTGTGCTTTCTCCCCTTTCAAAAAAATTTCAATAAATTTGTTTCCAGGTGAATGGATTCTAAACAAGAGTATTGAATTAACAATAGTTGACCGGGGTTTAAGAGGAGACCGTAAGATCAAATATCGAACTGTGCATATTGCAACTGTTTCATGAAATCAACACCTACTGTAGATATTTGTCATCAAATGTTGAGGGTATCCGTCAATTCCCCTCACTCACAAACAGGTCAGATATCACCTAACAAACAGTGAATAAATTCAATCATTACTGCAGTTTCACAGCCTAAATGTTCAATTAGAGAGAATGATATCCATTGTCTGATGTCTATCAGTAACTCCTCAATAACTTATGGAGCACGGTAGAGATACGGTATGGAAGCAGGTTCTTTGGCCCACCAAACCTGCACCGACCAGCGATCATACATACACCAGTATGTTCTACATACTAGGGACAATTTACAGATACCATTTAACTTACAAACCTGTAAGTCTTTAGGATGTGCGAGGAAACTGGAGCACCCAGAGAAAACCCACGTGTTCACAGGGGGAACTTACAAACTCCGTATAGACAGCACTCGAGGTCAGGATCAAACCGGGGTTTCTGCTGCTGTGAGGCAGCAACTCTACCACTGCGCCACCGTTCTGTCCAGAGTGGTCCTTAATTTCAATTATATGAAAGAGAACAGAGATAATTAATTGGAAAAATAGTAGAATATAAATAATGAAGAAAAATAAGATATATATTAATACCAAACAGAAAATTTTACGTGAAATTCTTTGCCTTTCTGGTTAGAAGAGGGTACCGCAAGAAATGAATGAAAATATTAAATTAAAGAGGCTTAAGTCATAGCCATTTTTAAAATGTAATTCTCGTCTGGAAAAAAATAGTATAGGGAAACAAAAAGATTCCAATCTCCAAGGTTCCAATCTCCAAGGTTCCAATTTTTTTGGATATATCTTGGGATTTTGCAAAGTACTAACAAAGGAAAAGGATAGTTTATTAGTGAGTGAGATAACAGAGACAACGTGTACTTGAAAGCAAAGTACTATTGACAATAAAGTTTGAATCTGAATCTGAATTGTTAATCGGTATTTTGAATCAGCATTCGTGGAACTATGAACTATGGTAGCTTGTACTTGAAAGGAAAGGACTGATGGAATTGTTAATAAATATTTTGAATCACCATTAATGAAAGAACAGTAGGCCAGAAGAAAAGTAAAGTTATAGTTCTGTTAAATATCTGACCAAAACTTAGTAAATTATTAGCAATAAAAGATGAAGCAAATCATAAATATGTCATGCATGTTAACATTCTGTATGATTTGCCATTGCAATTTATAGAGACATTGCCGTTTTAATCTTCAAGTCTCAATTACTGGCAAGGAAATTCTTTAATGCCAATCTGAGTTTGTCAGCTGTGAACCTCATGAACACTAATCATTGTCAACCTACGAACCGAAAATTCTGCTAAAAATCATATGTCATAAAAGTCATATGAGTCAGATAATACATTTGACATAACAGATATAAAAGCAATGGGGATATTAATTTTCATTGTAATAACTGCTGTAATGAAAGATCTTGTAACATGAGGTTACTTGAAACAAAATATCAGTCAATATAAACATTTGTCACACCAATAATCTTAGAGCTATAACCTTCACCTGGGTAGTATCAACAAAAAAAAATCTGTTCATTTTGTTATGGTTTAATTATTATTGATTTAAACCCTTGAGGCAATGAAGAACGATGGGCCATGGCTCTTTGCTCTACTGTAATAGAATAGTGCCATACTCATTTTCTTGGGAATTAAATGACACCATAGCAATAAACAAATCAATTGTATATTATTTCTTACGATTCGACCAATAAACAAAGGATTGGCCTATATTAGATAAGATATGTAAACCGATTGGAAAACTATGAAGCAAAAAAAAGAAAAGCAGTGTATGATTGGCAACATTTCAGTTTCAATTTGGTTTATTGGCACGTGCAACAAGATACAGTGAAAAGCTCAAATCAAGCAAGATTTCACAAGATTAGTACTGTTTAAATCCTGGAAAGACTGATTGAAACTGACAAACATATGACCTACAACAGAAGTGGCTAATACTGAGACAAACCGAGAAAGTGAGTTATCTGAAGTTGCAGAATTTGTTGCAGAGTCTGGAAGGTTGTAATGTGGTCTGTCCTCTCTAGGGACTGAAAGCAAGTGCTCCACAAAGTAGTTTTCCAATCTACAGTTGATTTCACTAACGTACTTTGATACCCTATCATGAGCACCAAATGCAATGTACAAAATTGGAGGAAATAAAAGTGAATCATTGCTTCTCCTGGATGGGTCGTTTGAGTAGGAAGTGAAGAGGTTGGTGTTGCATCTCTTGCATAGGAAAGTCCTATGGGAAAGACAATCGTTGGTGGAGATGGAACAACGGACCAGGCATCTCAAAGGGAGCAATCCCTTCAGAATGCTGAAAGGAGAGGGAGGAGGAAGATATTGCAAGTGGTACAAGTTTGATTAAATTTGCACATTGCAAAGGAAATTGCAAAGTGATAAGCATCCAGTGCTTGCCATTTTAATTCTCAACTCCATTCCCAATCTGATTAACTTGGTTGTGGCCTCCTGTGCCTAGACAGAAGATGAGAAATACCACCTCACATTCTGCCTGGGCACGTTGCAGCCGTCTGGAATCAATATTGAAATCTACAAGTTCAGGATGTTACTTTTTCTGCATTTATCAGAATTGTCCAGTTCTGCTGTTACAAAGTCATACATCCCTAAGCACAGAAACAGGAGCTAAACGCAACTCGTCTATGCTGCCCAATATATGCCCATTCTCTTATGGAATCACCGTGTTCAACCTAGATCATTCTAAATCTTTCCTATCCACACATCAGTCCAAATGCCTTTTAAATGTTATTTCACCTCTCAATATTATGTGTAGGAAAGAACTGCAAATGCAATAAATGCAGTCTGAAGAAGGGTCTCAACCCCAAACAGAACCTATTCCCTCTCTCCAGAGATGCTGCCTGTCCCACTGAGTTACTCCAGCATTTTGTGCCTATCTTGCTTCAATACTACCATTGTCAACTCATATTGCCCTCTTTGCAAAAAAGTTGCCCCTTTGATTGATCATTCTTCTGTAACATTGGGTCAATTATTCTCCCTCCATGAGCACAATTTGACTTGTTGAGTATTTCCTATAGCTCTGCATTTTGCAACTGTTAATGCCTTTGTTTGTGTTTTCACCTTCCAGCTGCCCTTATAATATAGTTTTTATATTGCTTTATTCACACCCACCTCTCTTAACAATTATCAACTGAGGGGGACCTCATTGAAACGTGCCAAATAGTGAAAGGCTTAGATAGAGTGGATGTGGATAGGATGTTTTCACCAGTGGGAGAGTCTAGGACTAAAGGTCATAGTCTCAGAATTAATGGACATTCCTTTAGGAAGATGAGAAGAAATTTCATTCGACAGGGGGTGATGAATCTGTGGAATTCTTTGCCACAGAAGGCTTTGGAGGCTGTGTCAAATTATATTTTTAAGGCAGAGATAGATTCTTGATCAGTACGTTTGTCAGGGGTTATGGAGAGAAGGCAGGAGAATGGGGTTAGGAGGGAGAGATAGATCAGCCACGATTGAATGGCGGAGTAGACTTGATGAGCCGAACGGCCTAATTCTGCTCCTATCTACATGACCTTATGAGCCTGTGATGGACTGGGTTGTGTTCACCACTCTCTGCAGGTTCAGACAGTGAAGAGGAGAGTAGTTGCCACACCAGGCTGAGATGCTTCTTGCCAAAATGCTCTCCACATCACAGTATATTTCCTTTTTCCTTCGCTCCATAGATGCTGCTGCACCCGCTGAGTTTTTCCAGCTTTTTTGTGTACCTTCGATTTTCCAGCATCTGCAGTTCCTTCTTAAACACAGTATATTTTGTATTATTCTGTGGTGCTTCGGTCACGTGCTCCAGGGCGCTGACGTCACTGCATAGCAACGGCCGCCATTACCGCCGCGTCTCTGACAGACCCACAGAGCAGTCACAGGTAACCCCCCCCCCCCCCCCCCCCTCACACACACACACACACACACACAACACAAAATAAACATATGTACCTCCTTGCCCGGTAGATATTAAAGCTCCCTGAGGCGCCGGGTAAAGATCAAAGGACGTCGTTAACCGACGAAGCGGCGGGTGGTTAGAATTGGCGGGCGCGGGGTCTGGCGGACGGCCCCGCGCGCGTTCACGTCAGCGTTTGCGCGTTCACGTCAGCCTCGGCGCGCTCACGTTAGGGGATTCGCGCGTTCACGTCAGGGGCTTGACGCGTTCACGTCAGCGTTGGCGCGCTCACGTTAGGGGATTCGCGCGTTCACGTCAGGGGCTTGGCGCGTTCACGAGAGAGAGAGAGGCTTCATGCGGCCCCGCGCGTTCACGTCAGCGGTTGCGCGCCACCCGGCTGAGGTGAAGCGGGTGCTCGCTGCCGACGCTCAAGGTCCATCAGTCTGAAGAAGGGTTCAAAAGGGAACTGCAGATGCTGGAAAATCGAAGGTACACAAAATTGCTGGGGAAACTCAGCGGGTGCAGCAGCATCTATGGAGCGAAGGAAATAGGCGACGTTTCGGGCCGAAACCCTTCTTCAGAGTCTGAAGAAGGGTTTCGGCCCGAAATGTTGCCTATTATGTCCTTCGCTCCATAGATGCTGCCTCGCCCGCTGAGTCTGTCCAGCATTTTTGTCTACCTTCGATTTTCCAGCATCTGCAGTTCCCTAAACAAATCCATTGATCTCCTCCTCACTTATGGAGGAAGGAACAGCAGCAACTCATCCCCATGTGCCTAACAACCTGTGTGTTTGTACACAAAGCGACTGAGTAACTCTAGGTGGATACAAAGCGCTGGAGTAACTCAGCGGGACAGGCAGCATCTCTGGAGAAAAAGGATGGGTGGCGTTTCGGGACAGGATCCTTCTTCAGACTCACTTCTTCAAAGCAGGCAGACCTTATGGCGATTTTACAGTGGAGCAGACAACATGTAGAAACAAAGATCTGCAGAGGAAAGAACTGCAGATGCTGGTTTAAATCGAAGCTGACAAAATGCTGGAGTAACTCAGCGGGACAGGCAGCATCTCTGGAGAGAAGGAATGGGTGATGTTTCGGGTCGAGACCCTTCAGTCTGAAGAAGGGTCTCGACCCAAAACATCACTCATTCCTACTCTCCAGAGATGCTGCCTGTCCCGTTGAGCTATTGCAGCTTTTTGTGTCTATCCAAAGATCCGCAGATACTGGTTTGTACCAAAGATATACACAACGCACTGGAGTAACTCAGTGGGTCAGGCAGCATCTGTGGAAAAAAAGGATGGGTGACGTGTCAGGTCGGGTCTGACGAAGGGTCCCGACCCCAAAGGTCACCCGTCCCTTTCATTCTACCCTCTGACCTTTTTTATATCTCTCAGCATCTTAACAGAGTCCCTCCCTCACAGGTTGCTATGACAAGTATTCTAAGAGGAGACTAAACAGGGAAGAAGAATCCCAAAATAAAAATCTTCACTCTGAAGCTTATACTCAATTATTGGAAAAATAATGTGACAGCCATGCCATCAGTCATAATATTTCACCCTTGCAATCTTCTGCTGCGGGGAATTGTTTTTTAAAGGAGTGGAATCAGTTACTACATAGTGATAGGAATGTGTAGGAAGGAACTGCTGGTATAAACTGCAGATAGACACAGAAAGCTGGAGTAACAGCTGGACAGGCAGCATCTCGAGAGAAGGAATGGGTGACGTTTTGGGTCGGAAGAAGGGTCTCGACCCGAAATGTCACCCATTCCTTCTCTCCAGAGCTGCCGCCTGACCCGCTGAGTTACTTCAGTAATTTGTGACTATATAGCGATAATCAGATCATTCTGTGAACATGGTGACATAAAGAGTTTAACATTACTAACCTTCAGGTTAGGCATTGCCAGGCAAGCAACAATGCCAACCACTGTTATACCAGTGTCATTTAAAATGTGCAGAAATATCTCCACTAAATAACAACATATTTGCACATCATTATATAGAATCATTATTTATTGCGCATCATTATTTATCATCACCGTCTTTGGCCTCCCCACCATCGAAGGCATCTATCGAAGACGCTGCCTCAAAAAGGCAGCCAATACCATCAAAGACCCACACCATCCTGGCCACACACTCATTTCACCATTGCCATCGGGAAGAAGGTACAGGAGCCTGAAAACTGTAAAGTTCAGGTTCAGGAACAACTTCTTCCCTGCAGCCATCAGGCTATTAAACACGACAACAAATAAGCTCTGAACTGCAACAGACTATCATTATTATTGCACTATGTTTGTTATTTATTGAGGTTAAGTATGTGTGCATGTGTATACACACACTGAATGTTTTTTCTTCTCCTGTTATGTACTGAGTTTACATATTCTGTTGTACTGCAGCAAGCAAGAATTTCATCATCCTATCTGGGACATATGACAATAAAACACTTGACTCTTGATCATTTAGAATAATGGAAAACCCAACAGTACACAAATGGAAAATAATGGTACTTGTCTTTAAAGTTCCATGTCCTATTTATCAACCTCATAGATTGGTGGGTTACCGCCTTCACACAAACTCCCCAAAGGCACCCTTGACGCTCTTAGCTAGACACAAAATGCTGGATTAACTCAGCGGGTCAGGCAGCATCCCCGGGTGAAAAGAAGAAAAGCTCTTAGTATGGACGGCCTAGCTTCAGAATGCTGCCCAGAGCCATTTAGTGGAATTACATGGAACTTGTCTTTATGCAATAGTTTTATTTGTTAGTTCCAATGAGGTAAATTAGCTGGGAAACAAATCTTTTTCCTTAGCAAAAATGAAATTGCTGGAGGAACTCAGCAGGTCAGTCAGAATCAGTGGAAGTATGTTTTAAACACAGCCTTGGGAGAAAATGCATGGATAGGAAATAACTAGTTGAATTAAACATATATAATATCAGAGCTTTTATTAAATTTCAGACAAAGAAGACAATGGATTTTGGTTCCGTTGCCCAGAACTTGGTTCCCATCTCCGATCTTCATCCAAATTCATCACGCCCTGTAGGTACCAATTATAGAGCCGTTTTATACAATTTCAAAAGGCTGTTCAGGAAAGTTTTCAGATTAAGCCAGATATTTAATATTTGCTTGAAATTATTTGTTTTCTTATAAAGCAAAATAATTTCAATTTAAGATTTTTATAGATTGATCTAAATTTCATCCATGTTAAATCTTGCTCCAGAAGTGGGTGAATTGTAGAAGCAGCGGTAATGGATGGAGGAGGGAGCTGTAAAAGGCATTGTACTGTTTAGACTTTGGAGACACAGCTAGATGCAGTGCGGAAACAGGCCGTTCAGCCCACCAAGTCCACGCCAACCAGTGATCTGTACACCAGCATTAAGGATAAATTTTTTTTTTTACCAAAGCCAATTAACCTACAAACCTGTATGTCTTTGGAGTGTAGGAGGAAACTGGAGCACCTGGAAAAAGCCCACAAGGTCACAGGGTGAACGTATAAACCGCGTACAGACAGCACCTGTAGTCAGGATCGAAACCGGGTGTCTGCCGCTGTAAGTCTGCAGATCTACCACTGTGCACAGTGCCACCACTGTGCCACCTAAGTCAATTCAGTAAAAAGAGCAAGATATCTTAAACTAGTGGCATGGCCAGTCATCCAGACAAAACGCCTTTGACCTGGAATAAAAATTATATGCAGACTTCAAACTATACGTTGGTGCCAATAAATTTGATATTCCTGTAATGTAGTGCACCGCTATTTCTTATAGTTATTTAAACTCTTATATCCTTACATATATTGATGTTAGTATCAGATTCTGGATTAATTCTGTTGTTTTGTGCATTTCAGAGTGTAGCTGGAATCGTGATTGGAAAAATTGATCCAAAAGGATTTCCTGACCGAAAGAGTTGAGTATTCCAGTTACTATTTGTGTTCTTCTGAAATAGGTCATAGATTAAACATGATTCAGTCGTACGTGTACAAGTACCATAGATAATTCTGCAAAAGCAAATATCTGTTTTGGAGCCTAACACTACATCCTGTGAATGAAAGTTAAAAAATACTGACGCAATATTAATGTGTTAGTTTCCTTATCTTTCTGTAAATAACATGTGAAGTTTTTGTAAACTATAATAACCCAAAATGAATGTTAGCTCCAACCTTTAAATTAACAGGCTGTCTAAATAGATAGATATCTATGAACTTTTGTAGGCCATTTAATCGTAATGTCTATTGACAAATGACATGCTAGATGGGTAGAACACACAATGTTCGACAGGTCAGGCAGCATTTCTGAAGGATATGGACAGGCGACGTTTCGGGTTGGGACCCTTCTTCAGACATTGTAGTGGGGCAGAAAAAGCTCGAAAAGAGCTATGCTAGATGGTACATCGGTAGTCTCATTTGTGTTTGAATTATTTGCATTTAAATCATGCTTTTGTTTAATGATCCTATTACTTTAGATTCAAATTATTGGCAACTTCAGAAAAGTTATTGGAGATAAATTGTCAATTTTGTGTACTCAAGTCAAAACCACCCCAGTCTCCATTTTTGAAATACTGTTCAAGAGCGTGTGCCCATACTATGTTGCCTAAGTTTTAAGTTAACCTTTGTTCTCTTCAGACCTTGATTTTAGTTTTGCTGGACTTTTACTTTTACTGGACTTTTTCATTAAAATGGAAAAGTACAAACTTAACCAGAACTGAACAAGATATATCTCCACATAATCTAGAATGATATTGCAGTAAAGAACGGAAGGGGCACTGTTATTTGAGGTGATATCCAATGGTTGAGATATTTTACCTATATGTCTCTTTTTTTCAAGTGGATATTAATAAGCGTATAGTTCATGAAAATGATTAATGCCTAGAATTTAAACTGAACAATGCTAATATTTTTCAGAAGTGAACCTCAAGATGTTAGTTGTCATACATAAACATGCATACACTTGTATAAAATGGACAGTTTTTCTTTGACTAATTAGAACAGCTTCCCCACTGGTGCAATGTATTTTATGTATATGCAGCATTTAGATTTCAAAATTATTTATATATTTTCCAAAATTCACTTCTACTAAACCTTTTGGTATTAGAATATTTGGTTTAAAGTGGAAGTAGATTAATTGATTGACACTGAAAGACATTAATTATAATTTAAAAAAAATTCTGCAATTCATTTCTGAGATGACTGAGCGACCTCTTAGCAATCATTGATAGTGTTTAAATTATTGTTAACTTCTTGATGTTTTACCTATTTAGTTTTTTAGCTGTGCTCTCAATTCTGATGTGTAGATCAGAATCATGTGCTGCTCTGATAATCCTTTCCACTTAAGCACTTTATTAGATGTCTGCCATAATACTGATATTAATGAAGGAACGTAAGCATTAATAATGATATGATAATAATGAATAAAGTACAAGTGGCATATGGATATGCAGGGAATTGAGAGAGTGCCTGGAATGCGCTGCTGGAGATAAAGTAGTGGTATTTTAGAGACTTTATAGGCACATGGATATGCAAGGAATGGAGTGATATGGATTATGTGTAGGCAGATACGTGTTGGTCTTGGCGTCATGCTTGGCACAAACATTGTGGGCTGAGGGGACTGTTCCTGTGCTGTACCGTTCTGTGTTCTAATGATTACAATTCGAAAGTCTTAACACTTCAATCTACAGAAAATAGAATTGAACTGAGTGAGTGTCACATTTATTTGCCTTTTTAGCATTAAAGCCTGATCATTTTAATTTCAGGCAACAGCTTTTCTACATGTGTTAGCAATTTGCAGTTGCTAGTAACAGGGCTGACTCAAATGCAGTGAGGCAGTCTAGTCGTTTGAAAATGGAGAGTAGATATAATACAGCATGAAGGGAGTTCAGTTTTGCTCACTCCCTAGTCATAATCAGAGAAGCAATTTCTAGTTCTTGTTGAACTATTGAAATAGTAACTGCTAAAACCCACTCCCACAGTCTTTTTTCTTTGACTTATTGCAAGTGAATTGCAACTGAAGTTTCATGCTTTTCATTTCAGTTTAATCTATATTTAAAGGTATTTTCAGGACATTCAATATTTCTGAAATGGCCTGTCTTGGTGCATCTTGAGACCCATGCTTGATGCCATGAATGAGTATCATCATGCACTTGAATCTCTCACCCTCTCCCTCTCTCTCTATCTCTACCTCTACCTCTGTACCAGCTTACTTTTTCTGTTGCTACATTCGTCTGTGGTTCCACTTTATCCTTCGCCACATCTGGAGATTTTCTTTTATCCTTTTAGATATCACGGGTTGCAAACTACAACAACTGAATTCAAACATAATCTTACACTTTAAACTATTCCTTCTGAGCTTCCCTCTTTGAACTGAATGATGAGCCCTCCGCCAAGCCCTCAGTTCCCTCCCCCCACCAAGTCTTCATCTCAATGAATTCCATGCTGTGAACATGAACTCCTGGCATGAACAAGTTGGGGTGAAGGGTTTGTTTCCGAGCTGTATAACTCTTTGACTCCTAACAGAGCTTCATTAGATTTTATTGATATTATGTAGATATTGAATACATTTATCTTGGAGTATAAATATATATTCTGTTTAATTTCTTTAGACATTGGAACAGAAAGATATACTTTCACTTTCACAATTCGAGATGATACAGTTTACTTCATCAATGTAGGTTCCTGGGGGAGAGAGGAATATGTGAGAAGTCTATCTAACAGCTTCAGAATTGGGGATTGTGGTATGTTTTATTGAATTGATTTTTTATAATTGTAAGACATTTTATAAGTAGTGTACTCAATATTGTTCTGTAATCCACAGGCACATTGGCTCATTCAAACATTATTTCCTTAATTACTGTCATAATCAGCTACTTTACCCTTTTGTTAACCCCTTGTCACCCCTTCTTTGGGCCCATTTTACACTCAAGAGCTTTGAACCTAAAAAAATCAGTTTCAAGGACAGATTTAACAACATTGAGAAATCATGGTATATTATATATGATAGAAAATACACAGAACTCACATCAGTTCACTAGCTGAAATACTAATTTATCAATTGATGTTCATAATTAACATTGATAATTTGCAACATTACGTATTTTTAATTTTGATATTGTCTTGTAGTTGTGATTGAGAATCCACTAGTGCAGACCAAAGATGTAGAGAAGGAAGAAAAATTCAGCCCATCTACTTCAAGGTATATTAAAGACACGTCATAATAATCCAATTGTCATACATATATTTGCAATCATTTGTTATAATTACAATTGCTAAATTATTAATTATTTAATTGATATAGTTATAGAGTCATAGAGCAATACAGCACGGAAACAAGCCTTTCGGCCCCAACGTGACGATGTTGACTAACATTCCCCAACTACACTAGCCCAACCTGCCTGTGTTAGGCCGATATCCATCTAAACCTATCCTATCCACGTACTTGCCCAGTTATAGACAATAGACAATAGGTGCAGGAGTAGGCCATTCGGTCCTTTGAACTCACTATGATCATGGCTGATCATCCACAAACAGCACCCCGTTCCTGCCTTCTCCCCATATTCTTTAAGAGCTCTATCTAACTCTCTCTTGAAAGCATCCAGAGAATTGGCTTCCACTGCCTTCTGAGGAAGAGAATTCCACAGATTCACAACCCTCTGTGTGAAAAAGTTTTTCCTCATCTCCGTTCTAAATGGTTTACCCCTTATTCTTAAACTGTGGCCCCTGGTTCTGGACTCCCCCAACATCGGGAACATGTTTCCTGCCTCTAGCGTGCCCAAACTCTTAATAATCTTATATGTTTCAATAAGATCCTCTCTCATCCTTCTAAATTCCAGAGTACACAATCCCAGCCGCTCCATACTATCAACATTTGACAGTCCTGCCATTTCGGGGATTAACCTTGTGAACCTATGCTGCACTCCCTCAATAGCAAGAAATAAACCTCTCAAAATTATCTGCATTGCTTTGTCTTCACTGGGGTGGGGTTGGGCTCCACAAAATTACAACCACCGTAATTTTGATTTCACACCGAGATGCCATTCTTTTGGTTTCACTCTTGCATAAGAACACAAGAAATAGTAGCAGGCAGTTTGATTATGTACACTTATTCTGAATTTCAGTAAGAATACAACAGATTTAATTACTAATTAATTAGAATAAAGAAAGTGCATTTTTCCCCATTTAAATTTTTATGATTTGAATAGTTTTGAAATTAATGCTTAGAATTACTTAAGATTATTTTCTCTGCAGATAAACATTTGACATTAATGTTATTTGTTGTTTCAAATTTAGTAGCTATAAGCTTTTGGTCAGTGAGAACTTCTCAACGGTCAAGTTATGCCATGATCCGGAGGTTGAAGCTAGGCTTCTCTCCTTGCTGCATTTGCCAGTGAAAAACCACCAGGACTACTACTCACTTGGAGATATTGCCCACAATGGGCAGAGCCTAAATGGATCCCTTATCAATATTCTGGCATCAGTCAAATCGGTGGGTTTCTTGTAGTTAAATCAAAACATATTTTTTCTTTTGCCATGATGGCCAGCGGCATAAATTAATTGATGTGTATTTTGTGTTAGATTATCCGAGTTAGTAATCTGAGTTTCACTGCACCTTAATTGGTACACGTGACAATAAACAGACCTTTGAACCTCTATTACAAGAAAACTTTGCATTGAAATTCATTATTCCAATTGGTAGTACGAATTATGCTTTGTACTCGTCAGTATTGCATCCTTCCTTATCAATTCATTTAATTGTTGTTAGTGAATGAATTCGAAGGCCAAACACAATGTATTCAAAAATCTACATAGAGAGTTCAGCCATTAGCCAGGGATGAGTTTCTTGACTATTATTTTTATATCTCTGAAATTTCCCACAATTAGAAATTTACATGAATAGCAACCTACACTAGAAATTCATTCATACAACACCTTTGTTTACCATTATGCAAATAAATTTGCATGATTTTATGCATGAATCCAAAAGTTTAGTCTCGCACTTTCATGCGCTGTACATATTAAGGCGTGTAAGTAAGCTTGTCAAAAAATAAGCTGGTGGAGGAACTCAGTGGGTCAAGCAGCATCTGTGGAGGGAAATAGACAATTGACCTTTCGGTTCAAAATCTTTTCTCAGTCCAGTTTCTTTGCTCCAGATTTCAGTATCATCTCCAGTGTGTCTCCAAGAGGCTTGACGGAAAGGATGCTGAACTAATAATGTCACTTGTAATGGAAAAAGTTGTTAGCAGCATTTGCAGCTGAAAGTAGGTCAGATTTCTCTAGTTCAGAAATATCATGGGAACCAATTTTTATACTGTAGTTCCTTCATTTGCTGCAGTAATTCAATTTAATGAGCTACTCAACACTATGATACTGGCTTCTGAAGAGTTGGGGTACTGCCTGTGGTCATGATAGGTGGCTATAAGCTGCATCCGATCTGCACAACCAGTCTTCAAGTTATTACATCTTTACCTCGATTGTTTGTTTGACGGTCCCGCTGAGTGTTCTGCACAACAGAAGCATTGGAGGCAGAGCAGACATGCCCAGGGGGTATATAGGGGAAGCAAAAGCTGGTCTCGAGTCAGTAGTTAATATTTCCACTTATGCTAATATTGCGCTTACTTCCAGCTTCCTGAGGAGCTGTGCATCTACAAGCCAAGCTGTTCTACGTCAAAAATGGGCATGCATCCACGCCTGAACTGGTCTGCCTATAAAGATCAAAGTCACAATCACCCTGCCCATGTTGGCCTACAGATCATTCTGAGTAGTGAATGATCATCATATACTTCTCAATTTCCTGCCCATTGTAATGTTAGGAAGGTCACTGGCCTTCCTACTCCTAAAAGATTTCTTGAGCAGTAATCAGCAGGTGGATTTGGCAAAACATTTTATTAGTACGGGTGTTGGGTTATGGGGAGAAGGCAGGAAAATGGAGTTGAGAGGGAAAGATAGATCAGCCATGATTGAATGACGGAATATACTTGATGAGCCGAATGACCTAATTCTGCTCCTGTGATGTATGAACTATGAAGATTTCAAAATTTCAAAGTTTCCTAAATTTTAAAGAATAATAGTGTGCTTCATGATCCCCAGAGGAACCTTGAGTTGTACAACTAGCGCACAACCATAGTAAGAATGTTTTCATGGTTGGTATCACAGTTGGGGAGCTTGCTTGACTCTTTCATTTTGAAGCAGCCCATATTCCTATATATGCATGATGATTAGTGTAAACAGCCAAGGACAGATTTCTGTTTACAATTAACATCCATACCAATACAGACTTGGGTTTTATTTTACTTTTCGTGTTCATAACTTTATGTTTAGTTACCACAGCATATTAAGCTTTAAGCTGCAGTTCCTTCTCTCTCCAATTACTCATTCACCATTACATTCTTTAAGCTGTCTCTTTCCCAGTTCTAACTAATCTCTGCTTGTCTGGTGACACCTCCTTTTTCAATTGAAACTCTTTCAGTGTATCCCTATCTGCTTTAGTGCTCTTCATAAATCAGAAGAAGCAGCAGAGGGAGTTGATCTTGTTGGATGAATCTAGCAGTCAGCAAATTTATATATCAAAAATTAATGTATTTATTACTCTGATGATAATGCCTTTTTCTTGGTTTTAAGTAATAGCTCGGGAAATATGCCGAAGTGAAATTCAATTTCAGGGTGAGATCTTCGATTTAAATAAGATTGGATCTCCAAAGAGCACCACTTTAATAATAATCTCTCGATATTTATATTGAAGGTGTAATTATGACATTATATTAGTTTAAAATACTTTTGTTTTAAGATAGGGGAGCAGAAGCATTTTACTACAGCTGACAAAAGAAAAGGGCAACGATGTGAAGTAAAACTGTTCGATGAAACTGTACCTTCATTCTTAATGAACTGGTCAGTGTATTTTTCAGTAGATTTATCAGTAAGATTGGAAGTTTCTAATGATGAATCCTAATAAGGGTGGCACAGTGGCAGAGTTGCTGCCCCCTTACAGCGCCAGAGACTCGGGCTCGATCCTGACTATGGATGCTGTCTGTATGGAGTTTGTATATTCTCCCTGTGACCGTGTGTCTTTTTTCTTTTATCCTCCCACATTCCAAAGACAAGTAAGTTTGTAGATTTATTGGCTTTTGTAAATTGTCCCTGGTGTGTAGGATACAACTAGTGTATAGGTGATCATGGTCCAAATGGCCTGTTTCCACGCTGTATCTCTAAACTAAACTAACCTAAACTAATTAATTAGAATGGGTTGTCGACAAAAATGCTGGAGAAACTCAGCGGGTGAGGCAGCATCTATGAAGTGAAGGAATAGGTGACGTTATTCAGTCTATTTGTAGATTTTCAGAGTAACAATCCTTCCATCCTTGCACAAAATTATAAAAAGGTTGAATGCCTTGCCACAGCAAGTGAATACCTTTGTGTTAATTAATCTGCACAAAGTACTTTCAAATTCCATGATTCTCTTGGGTGATTTTGACCTCTGTCCTACTCGATAGTAATATGTAACATTTATTAAAATTAATTAACTCCTTATCTGTTCTGTGAATTCTTTTTAGTGACATTCTTTTCGGGTTGACAAATCCAACCGTGTCAATTTAATCTAATTGTTTTCTCAGATTCTAGGATCCAACCTCAATTACTTCTCTGCAGTTCGTAAACTGAAAAATCTTATTATTTTTTATGTAACCCCAAGCAGAATTGAGCAGTGTCTAGTGATACGTGGTTAACACACAGTCCAATTTTAGTATTATTGGTGGATTATCTGTGCCTGATTGCTTAGCAATAATTTCTGGTTTTATTGCAAGTTTCCAGTACTCTTGCTACTTTGTTGTTTTACAAGGGGCTGTTTTCACCCTGTATCTCTAAACTAAACTAAACTTTTAAGGTTACTCCCACCCAGTGAATTAGAGGATAATTACTAGGATCATTTAGGATTCTATTTCAATTCATAATATTTAAACCATCAGGCCTGATAGTGGCTAATTCTGTAAAACAGAAGAGAAAATAGCTTTCACCAACATAAACATTCAGTTATCTTTTTAATATCTAACTACTATTTGTGATTCTCATAGCTGGGATAATGAATCTATACAGCTTGCACAGACATGGCTACCCAGGGAAACAGGTATTGTATATGTTAATTTGAATGAAGGATATCTTCCTTATCTCAAACTTCATAATTCTGCAGAATGCCTTAACATATTTTATAGGTTAGATCTTTATATCTTTTACAGTATTGTTCATAGCCGATGCTCGAGTCAATTACGATAATTATCGCAACTGCATGACTGCTGCAGTGGTTGCTAAAACCATTATTACAACAAATCCTGGTAAGGTTTTTCAGTTTTAATGCCAACATCAAAAAAAAACCAGTGAATATTTGAAGTCTGATTTTCACATGCAACTTAAACATGTAACTTAATTGGATCCTTGCCCTGCCCATCAAAGTAACTAGCACACACAGCTGATACTGCACGTGGAAGAAACCTACATTAAGGGATCCAGATTGATTCCAGATTTGTTTTGATTGAAAAATAAGAACAGAAAATGTTGGAAACACTCAGCAGATGGGACATATCTGTGGAAAGCGAAAATGTTAAACTTTTAGGTCAAAGATCTT
This sequence comes from Amblyraja radiata, assembly GCF_010909765.2. NCBI lineage: Eukaryota > Metazoa > Chordata > Chondrichthyes > Rajiformes > Rajidae > Amblyraja > Amblyraja radiata. Next base: position 37,135,785 of record NC_045977.1, read on the forward strand.
AAGATCATCAACAAAGTCGATCAGCTGTGTATCTCCAGCATTCTATGGTTTTATTTTAGATTTTTTCATTAACGATGATCAGTGATCCTGAACTTATTGGCTTCTAGATAATATCTAGCTGGTATCTGCCGTAGTCTCCCAAGGACCTGCACACCACTAGTTCTGTGACAGAGGAGAGGGACCTCCTCAAGGAGAGGAGCGTTAATCTACTTTTCCTGCAATTGAGAGCAGCTAACACCATGAGTTTATGGTTTTAATTATAGTATACTTTAAGTTCAACGTGTGAATCTCGAACTGTTCATAACAAAAACATCCATCAAAATGTTTATGACAGATAACAAACTTCTAACTGGTTTATCTTTAGCATCTTTTAGTCTGTAAGTTGCTTAAATACATTTTTGCCAGTTAATCTCTGGTAATGTGTAGAATTTTTTTAATTTTTTGTTGGAACAGCTACCAGTATTCTTTATCATTTCATCAAGAAATTAGAAGATCAAGTTTTTCCTTCGTGTATTGTGATTGGATTGGATTATCAGCTAAAGTATAAATTCTTTTTTGGAATGGACCTTCCAGAAAATGTTATTGTAATTATTTAGAATATTTACTTCATGAATTAATGTTGAGTATTGTCTTTCTGCCCTGGGAATATCAAGACACAAAAGAGGCCAATCTGTTGTTTAATTTTGCCAAAGATCATGCAGGAAATGATGATGAAGATCCTGAACAAATTGATGAGTTGATAAACTGTAAGTCGTTGAGTTTTATGTATGAAGTATAATTTAGTTTAATTTAGCAGGCGGCACGGTGGCACAGCGGTGGAGTTGCTGCCTTACAGCACCTGCAGCTACAGAGACCCGAGTTCGATTCAGACTATGGGTGCTGTCTGTACGGTGTTTGTACGTTCTCCCTGTGACAGCGTTGGTTTTCTCCGAGTGCTCTGGTTTCCTTCAACACTCTAAATACATACAGGTTTGCAGGTTAATTGGCTTAGTATAAAATTGTCCCTAGTGTGTGTAGGATAGTGTTAATGTGCGTGGCTCGCTGGTCGGTACCGACTCGGTGGCCTGAAGGGCCTGTTTCTGCGCTGTATCTCTAAACTAAAACTAAACTCTTTCATTATTTGTGATTCAAAAATTGTATTAAACAATGGATAGCTGGTACGTCACTTCTGAAGTGTAACAGGGAATGTTTTATTATCTTTTGGAATTATCCCATGCTTTACGTATTTTCATTTTATGTTTGCAGTGCATTCCATTGTGGATGTATTCACTGTTCAGCAGTTCAAAAACAAAGCAATAGACCACTGTGGCAAGTCTGAGCCTATTTATGGAATCATGTATGCTTACATTACAATGTTTAACATTGATTCTGACAATTCAAAGATAATAAAATCCAGATGGTAAGAATGATGATTTATTTTTATTCGAACTTTATTCATAAATGTTAGAGATACATTTTTTCTTGGTATTGTAATTAATTTGTTCTTGATAATACTCTAAATGTGTTTGGTCTAATATGTTTAGTACACAGTTCGGAATCATAGTTCCTTTCAATCGCTTTCTAGCGAAAATATTTAAGAAAATGTCGATTCTGAGCCATTCCCCACCATGCAATTTGCAATTCCAACTGTTTATCCATTTGCAGAATTATTGCTAAATCATGGAATTTCATAGTTTCATAATGGACTACAGATAGAGATCTGGAGCATCGATCAAGAAGTATTAGTTTGGATCCCAACATGAAAGCTGAAGTATTTAAATTTAACTGCAGCTACTATTTTGTATAAAAACATCAGATTCATTGATGTCCTTCAAGGAAGGAAACCTATTATCCTTATACATGACCATGTAATCACAAAAGCAGCACTCAGCTGCCTCAGGCACTTAGGAATGGACAATACATGCTAGATTTTTACTCTGACATGTGCATCCATGATCAAATGTTTAAAAAACAATCAGAATTGACATGATATGCAAAGAAATGATTTGGACCATTTAGTTCATATCAGGTCCCCGAAGGGCAGTTATTTCAGTCCTATTTCCTTACTTTTCCCCCCATCTAAATTACTTTATTCAAGTGCCAATCCTATTTTATTTTGAAAGTCCTGATTGACTCAGTTTCCTCTACTCTTACAGGTAGCTAGTTCCAGATTATTCCCATTCTCAGTGTAAAAACACACATTTTTTTCATATTTCCTGTGTTGTTTACTCTTCAGATTAAATACATATTCCATTGTCTGCTTCTACGTTCTGTTGTATTCATAGACATAGAAAATAGGTGCAGGAGTAGGCCATTCGGCCCTTTAGGTCTGCACCGCCATTCAATATGATCATGGCTGATCATCCAACTCAGTATCCTGTACCTGCCTTCTCTCCATACCCCCTGATCCCTTTAGCCACAAGGGCCACATCTAACTCCCTCTTAAATATAGCCAATGAACTGGCCTCAACTACCTTCTGTGGCAGAGAATTCCACAGATTCACCACTCTCTGTGTAAAAAATGATTTTCTCATATCGGTCCTAAAAGACTTCCCTCTTATCCTTAAACTGTGACCCCTTGTTCTGGACTTCCCCAACATCGGGAATAATCTTCCTGCATCTAACCTGTCCAACCCCTTAAGAATTTTGTAAGTTTCTATAAGATCCCCCATCAATCTTCTAAAATCTAGCGAGTACAAGCCGAGTCTATCCAGTCTTTCTTCATATGAAAGTCCTGCCATCCCAGGAATCAGTCTGGTGAACCTTCTCTGTACTCCCTCTATGGCAAGAATGTATTTTCTCAGATTAGGAGACCAAAACTGTACGCAATACTCCAGGTGTGGTCTCACCAAGATCCTGTACAACTGCAGTAGAACCTCCCTGCTCTTATACTCATATCTCATGTTAGGAATCAGAAGTTTTGCATAATAATCTTTATCTGTAAGAGTCTTATTGATGCTGCGTTACTTTTTAAAATACTATTAAAATCCAGGTATGGTAAGTAAGAAAATTCAGATATGATCAGAAAAAGGGTAATAGTGATAAAAGAGACAAAAAATGCAGATTTGCAGAGGTACTAATTATGAAGTCATGTTCCAAAAACATTCCATGAACATTTTAAAACACATCAATTTTGTTTATTGAAGTGGTAGGTGCAGAATTTTGGTCGATATTGGTTCAGACGTATGCACAAATCCTTCTTGTTCATTCGGCGCAATGAACTCTTCAAATATCATTACCAATTTTGATTTCTGGGTGGATGTGTCCGACCATACAGGCACTCTTCCGTCTTGTAACTTAGCAGGAAACACAGCTGAAAAAACTCTTGGCTACACAGTGAGTATTTAGTACTTAGAACTTTTAGATTAAAGTTGCAGTGTAATAGTTACTGTGTTTTCTCGAGTGCTTTATGCTGCAACACACATTTGAGATAAGCTTTCATTGTATGGACCAGTCAGTCAGGCTGGGAGAGGAAGACACGTGTTAAGGAAGCACGCAGACTGAGCAAAATATCGTACCTTGAAATCATCTGCAACAATTAATTTACTTGCTCATCCATCTCAAGACATGCAGGAATATTTAACTTCTGCATTTTTATAACCTGTTTATTCAAAAATTCCATTTGATGTTTATTTTTCCTTCCAAAATTCTTACATGATCCCACTATATTTAGTTTTGTTATTAAAAAGAACCAAAGTAGATTAAATAATTAGGTACAGGCTGAGAAAGTCCCAGGTTGTAGAATTCAGAACTGGATATCAAGTTCAAGTGAGTTTATTGTCATGTGTCCCTGTATAGGACAATGAAATTCTTGCACACAGAAAATAGTAGGCATTTACTACAAAACAGATAAATGTGTCCATATACCATGATATAAATATATACACACATGAATAAATAAACTGGTAGTGCAAATAACAGAAAATGGTTGCTAATAATCAGAGTTTTGTCCGAGCCAGGTTTAATAGCCTGATGGCTGAGGGGAAGTAGCTATTCCTGAACCTGGTTGTTGCAGTCTTCAGGCTCCTGTACCTTCTACCTGAAGGTAGCAGGGAGATGAGTGTGTGGCCAGGATGGTGTGGGTCCTTGATGATACTGCCAGCCTTTTTGAGGCAGCGACTGCGATAAATCCCCTCGATGGAAGGAAGGTCAGAGCCGATGATGGACTGGGCATTGTTTACTACTTTTTGTAGTCTTTTCCTCTCCAGGGCGCTCAAATTGCCGAACCAAGCCACGATGCTACCGGTCAGCATGCTCTCGACTGTGCACCTGTAGAAGTTAGAGAGAGTCTTCCTTGACAATCCGACTCTCCGTAATCTTCTCAGGAAGTAGAGGCGCTGATGAGCTTTTTTGATAATTGCGTTAGTGTTCTCGGACCAGGAAAGATCTTCAGAGATGTGCACGCAATGGAATTTGAAGTTCTTGACCCTTTCAACCATCGACCCGTTGATATAAATGGGGCTGTGGGTCCCCCTCCTACTCCTTCCAAAGTCCACAATCAGTTCCTTGGTTTTGCTGGTGTTGAGGGCCAGGTTATTGCGCTGGCACCATATGGACAGTTGCTCGATCTCTCTTCTGTACTCTGACTCATCCCCATCAGTGATACGCCCCACAATAGTGGTGTCGTCAGCGAACTTCGTTGAAACTGTAATCACCCTTCCCACCTTTGGGGTTATTTTTAACAACAAGGAATGAAAAGGATATAATTAATGATTTTGGATTACAAAACTGATGTTATGTATCTTATGCTATGATTCCTAGATTGAAGAGTTTTGCAGTTTAACAGAAGAACAGAAAACATTGTTAAAATGGAAGTTTATTTTGGAGAGATGTAAAATCTATCTAAAGGTTTGGATTTTATGTATCCTAACTAAACTATGTACTCATGAAAATATATATTTTTAAATGATTTACAATTTACTGAATAACACTACTTCTCACACCTTTGGGCTGAATCTTGTTGGCTATGGCCAACGACTCCAAAGGGAATTGCAGGCTTCAATCATTCCAACGAAAGCGTTGGACACCCCGTAGAGTATAACACTGAAGATAGACACAAAATGCTGGAGTAACTCAGCGGGTCAGACAGCATCTCTGGAGAAAAGGAATAGGTGACGTTTCGGGTCGAGACCCATCTTCAGACTGAGCTCAGTTTGAAGGATCTCAACCCGAAATGGCACCTTTTCCTTTTCTTTTTCTCTGGAGATGCTGTCTGGCCCGCTGAGTTAGTCCGGCATTTTGTGTTTGTCATCGGTTTAAACCAGCACCTGCAGTTCCTTCCTACACACAGAATATGACACAGGTCTGGTCTTGTGAGGATTCCAGACCATTATATTAGGAATGGCTCTCAGATTGTGTGTCTGACGAGACAACACATGAACTGGAATCCTCATTTATTTTAGTCAAGAGTGGTTTATTGTCATATGTCCCGGACAGGACAATGAAATTCTTACTTGCTGCAACACAACAGAATATGTGAATATGTAAACATTGTAAATAATGGGGGGAAAAAAGAAATGGTTCAATAAATAAAATATAGTGCAAATAACAAATAATAATATAGTCTTTTGCAGTTCAGAGCTCATAGCTTATTCATTGTGTTTAATAACCATATAACCATATAACAATTACAGCACGGAAACAGGCCATCTCGGCCCTACAAATCCGAGCCGAACAACTTTTTTCCCTTAGTCCCACCTGCCTGCACTCATACCATAACCCTCCATTCCCTTCTCATCCATATGCCTATCCAATTTATTTTTAAATGATACCAACGAACCTGCCGCCACCACTTCCACTGGAAGCTCATTCCACACCGCTACCACTCTCTGAGTAAAGAAGTTCCCCCTCATGTTACCCCTAAACTTCTGTCCCTTAATTCTGAAGTCATGTCCTCTTGTTTGAATCTTCCCTATTCTCAAAGGGAAAAGCTTGATCACATCAACTCTGTCTATCCCTCTCATCATTTTAAAGACCTCTATCAAGTCCCCCCTTAACCTTCTGCGCTCCAGAGAATAAAGACCTAACTTATTCAACCTATCTCTGTAACTTAGTTGTTGAAACCCAGGCACCATTCTAGTAAATCTCCTCTGTACTCTCTCTATTTTGTTGACATCCTTCCTATAATTGGGTGACCAAAATTGTACACCATACTCCAGATTTGGTCTCACCAATGCCTTGTACAATTTTAACATTACATCCCAGCTTCTATACTCAATGCTCTGATTTATAAAGGCTAGCATACCAAAAGCTTTCTTTACCACCCTATCTATATGAGATTCCACCTTCAAGGAACTATGCACGGTTATTCCCAGATCCCTCTGTTCAACTGTATTCTTCAATTCCCTACCATTTATCATGTACGTCCTATTTTGATTTGTCCTGCCAAGGTGTAACACCTCACATTTATCAGCATTAAACTCCATCTGCCATCTTTCAGCCCATTTTTCCAAATGGCCTAAATCACTCTGTAGACTTTGGAAATCCTCTTCATTATCCACAACACCCCCTATCTTGGTATCATCTGCATACTTACTAATCCAATTTACCACCCCTTCATCCAGATCATTGATGTACATGACAAACAACAAAGGACCCAACACAGATCCCTGAGGCACCCCACTAGTCACCTGCTTCCAACCCGACAAACAGCCATCCACCATTACCCTCTGGCTTCTCCCATTCAGCCACTGCTGAATCCATCTTGCTATTAGTGCATTTATACCCAACAGTTTAACCTTCTTAACCAACCTTCCATGAGGAACCTTGTCAAAGGCCTTACTAAAGTCCATATAGACAACATCCACTGCTTTACCCTCGTCAATTTCCCTAGTAACCTCTTCAAAAAATTCAAGAAGATTAGTCAAACATGACCTTCCAGGCACAAATCCATGTTGACTGTTCCTAATCAGACCCTGTTTATCCAGATGCTTATATATATTATCTCTAAGTATCTTTTCCATTAATTTGCCCACCACTGAAGTCAAACTAACCGGTCTATAATTGCTAGGTTTACTCTTAGAACCCTTTTTAAACAATTGAACAACATGCGCAGTACGCCAATCCTCGGGGACTATTCCCGTTTCTAATGACATTTGAAATATTTCTGTCATAGCCTCGGCTATTTCTACACTAACTTCCCTCAATGTCCTAGGGAATATCCTGTCAGGACCTGGAGACTTATCCACTTTTATATTTTTCAAAAGTGTCAGTACTTCTTTTACTTTGAAACTCATAGTATCCATAACTACTCTACTCGTTTCCCTTACCTCACATAATTCAATATCCTTCTCCTTGGTGAATACCGAAGAAAATAAATTGTTCAATATCTCCCCCATCTCTTTTGGCTCTGCAGATAGCTGCCCACTCTGTTTCTCCAATGGACCAATTTTATCCCTCGTTATCCTTTTGCTATTAATATAGCTGTAGAAACCCTTTGGATTTACTTTCACCTTCCTTGCCAAAGCAACCTCATATCTTCTTTTAGCTTTTCTAATTTATTTATTAAGATTCTTTTTACATTCCTTATACTCCACAAGCACCTCATTTACTTCATGCTGCCTATAATTATTGTAGATCTCCCTCTTTTTCCGAACAAGATGTCCAATTTCCCTTGAAAACCAGGGCTCTTTCCAATTTTTACTGTTTCCTTTCAACCGAACAGGAACATAAAGATTCTGTACTCTTAAAATTTCCCCTTTAAATGTCCACCATTTCTCTTCTACATCTTTCCCATAAAACAAAATGTCCCAGTCCACTCCTTTTAAATCATCTCGCATCTCATCAAAGTTAGCCTTTCTCCAATCAAAAATCTCAACCCTAGGTCCAGTTCTGACCTTCTCCATAATTATATTGAAACTAATGGTATTGTGATCACTGGACCCGAAGTGCTCCCCAACGCATACCTCCGCCACCTGTCCCGTCTCATTTCCTAACAGGAGGTCCAGCACTGCCCCTCCTCTAGTAGGTACCTCTATGTATTGCTGCAAAAAAAAAAATAGCCTGATGGCTGTGGGGAAGAAGCTGTTCCTGAACCTGGACGTTACAGTTTTCAGGCTCCTGTACCTTCTTCCCGATGGCAGTGGTGAGATGAGTGTGTGGCCAGGATGGTGTGGGTCCTTGATGATTTTGGCTGCCTTTTTGAGGCAGCGACTGCGATAGATCCCTTCGATGGTGGGGAGATCATACATTTATTATGTTAGGTATCAGGACTACAAGCTTTAAAAAAAATTGGAATTTCCCTTGTATGTATTTGTCTATATCATTATAAAAATAAAAAATCTTTTCTATCATTGCATGCAGTTGGTTCCGTCAAGTAACGCAAGAAATGGAATAAGAACAAGTTTTCTATCCTGCCAAATAGCTGATCCTGAAGAGGCTAGTCAGACTTTGTCCAGCATATCAATTTCTTCCAGCAGCTGTTTATTATAGATGAACCCCAGATCAAATACTTACTTCCAAGCAAAACTGGTAGACAAAATCTTAACCAAAAATTCAGCTGCCAGTTTATATTAATATTTAGGTGTAAATGTTTACTGTTTTGATTATGATGCATTATTAAATTTCAAAAAAGTGTGCAGAAGTTTGTCAAATCAGTTGACTGTTCATGCATGGCAAGGGAATGACATTGAGTTAAGGTAGAACATTTTATTTTAGATACTGAAACTTATGGTTATATTTTCTATGTTTGCTCTTTTGCAAAAGGCCCTCGACACATTGGCTCAGGGTTAAATGTTTACAGTTAATCCAGAGATCTCTTTGTTGGTCCTTCTTCAATTATCTAACTTATCTGCACTTTTCTTGCTCATAAATCTTCTTAATTGAATATATATTATAAAATACCGATTGTAATTTATCATTATTAACACAAAATGTCACACTTTTTCAGTAGAGCAGTTAGAAATAATCTTTTTTTTAAGTTATGCGAAAGATGACAGTTATTTTAAAACATGTGTGATAATTAAACTCTTGTGACATCACAATAATTGCTTGTCATCTTAAAGAACTGCATGGAATTTGTCGGTTTATATTTAAGCAGTCAGTGATGATATAATATAAAGTAGGTGGAATTTTCCTATGCTAAATTTGCCTGTTTGTCATCCCATTTTAATAGCATCATTTATATGGGTATGAATACTTTTTGAGACATGTTTAAGTAAAGTTACTTGCTTCAAACGTTTGAATTTCCTGTTACTCTCAAACACTGCATTTGTTGCCATGTTATCTTATCACATTTTCATTATTGTGAACCAGTCTCAAATATATCTTTAAATGACAATAGAAATGTAACTTTAAGTCCACTTGGAGATATAATTACCAAAACGTTACAAGTAAAGAGTGAAAAATCACAGTTTAGTGGTTTATTTCACACTTTCATTATCCTTGTCAGCTTGTCAACGAAATCTTGGCAAATGTATTTCCTATGGTGGTATTTATTTTGTAAATAGCTTTGAAAACAATCCTGGAATACCAGCATTGGATTTTGTTGTGTAGTACATTAAAAGTCTTCTGTTGTACATACTTCCTGCTAGCTTCCTTAATATTACATTTCTGTGTTAATATTTATAGTGGAATCTATTTCCGTACCAGATTGTAATAGATGCTAAAACCCAGTGGTAATATCAGTGCAATTCCACCGTTGATCTGAGACTATAGTTATAGAGTGTGACAGGCATGTATTTTCATTATAAGAGTGGACAAAATAAAATATAATTATAAAAACAAGTTAAAACTGTAACAAAGAATACAATTCAACATGTGTGTTCTTTAGTCTAGTTATATATTTTCTTATACAATGATGGTTCTTGTGGTCGGGGTATGATATTGACCAGGCACTGCCCTTACACACACTTGTTTTTCTTTGTCAGTCATGCACACAATATGCTGTCATTGTGTGCATGTGTGTGTGAGGGAGAGTGGGTGGTGGTATTTAGACCACATTATTCCAGAAGTAACCACACTTGAACATCCCCAGGACAATCAGCCTTTACAATGTCATCCTGGAATGAGACCCAATAAGATCCCACACTGCCAGGCAACACCTCCCATCGGCCCACCATGCCACCTCTAATCCCTTTTTTCACCCTCTTTCAACTTGCTAGTCAGCTAAAACTGATTCAGAGGCTTTTTATAGGCACATGGATGGGCAGGGAATGGAGGAATATGGATCATATTTATGCAGAGCAGATTGGTTTAATCTGGCATCATGCTCAGCAGACATTGTGGGCCGAAGCACCTTTTTGTGTGTCAGAAGGAACTGGTTTATACCGAAGATAGACACAAAATGCTGGAGTACCTCAGCGGGTCAGGCAGCATCACTAGAGTTGAATGGGACCTTTTGGGTTCAGACCTTAAATCCTTCATATCCTCCCCTACCCATTCCCTCTCTCCAGAGATGCTGCCTTTCCCACCGAGTTATTCCAGCATTTTGTGTCTATCTTCACAATCATTGGTAAAGTCTTGACGCAATTATATATAGCAAGGAAAATGTTTCCGTACATTGTGCCATTGACAAGTTCGTTCAAAGGAATTTCAGTTCAGTTTAGTTTATTGTCACGTGTACTGAGGTACAATGAAAAGCTTTTGTTGCGTGCTATCCAGATAGACACAAAATGCTGGAGTACCTCAGCGAGTCAAGCAGCATCTCTGGAAAAAATGAATAGGTGACGTTTCAGGTCGGAAACCTTCTTTGGCATTTTGTGTCTCTCTTCAGTCTGCTTATGTGGTGAGTACATAGTACTGTATGTACTATGTTAAAATGCACATTGATGGTCATAGCCTCCACAATGACCACACTGGCCCCTGGCAATTCACCTGTTGATCACATCAGCAAACCTGATCCACTATTGTCTCAGGCACAATGCTCTAATACCCGATTCCACTCCTCAGCCTGCAATCACCAACCCTCTTGCCCTTACATTTCATGCAGTACTCTGGTGCAATGTCGTTGCTTCAACGACACCGATCCACCCAGAAAACATCACCTTTGGTCCAAAACTTTGTAAATAATTGACAACTATGGCAGACGTGAATTTGTGCCAGGCTAGTATTTAATTATCAAAATACCATTTTTGAAAGCTTCAAATACATTGATTGGTCCAGTTGCTGGTTGCTTCTCATTGTTGATCCAATGTAATTGGTTAGGGGATGCATCGTTTGAGGTTGTGTCAGGCAGCTGCCCTTGAGTCGGGAATGTCATTGTGCCGAGGAAGATACTTTCTTCAGCGAGTGGTAGTGTAGTAGAATAGCCTTCAGAAAGAAGTCTGAAAACTGTAACGTCCAGGTTCAGGAACAGCTTCTTCCCAATAACCATCAGGCTATTGAACACTAGAAACTCCAACTAAACCACTGAACTGCCTGGGTTGCATGAGGAACTTTGGGCTTTGATTTATTTGTTTGTCAGTCTGCTGCTGCTGCTGCTGCTGCTGCTGCTGCTGCTGCAAACAACAATGTCTCCGTTTCGGGACATTTGACAATAAAACACTCCCGACTCTCAAGTCACTGCGAGTAACTGGGTGAGTTCCCCTCCACTGTGAACTTCATGGTGATGAGGTCGTCGATGCCAGCTTGCAGCTCGTCGTGTTCCTGCACGGCAGAGACTCCCGCGGGGGTGCCGGTGAGAATCAGGTCACCTTCTTCCAGCCGGATGATCCGGCTGATGTAGTGGACGAGGAAGGGGACGGGGAAGATCATTTGCGAGGTGCTGCCTCGCTGCCTGAGCTGCCCGTTCACCTTCAGCCACAGGGTGAGGCGCTGCGGGTCGGGGACTCTGCCCTTGGGGATGAAGTCGCTGACGGGGCAGGAGCAGTCGAAGGCTTTGGCCAGGGTCCAGGGGTGCCCCTTCTTCTTGCACTCGTCCTGCACGTCTCTGGCCGTCATGTCCAGGCACAGGGCGTACCCCCCGACATGGTCCATGGCGTCCCCCTGCGGGATGTGGCTGCCTCCCTTGGCCACCACCACCCCCAGCTCCACTTCGTGGTGCACGTTGCTGCTGTAGTGGGGGAGCCGCAGCGGGGAGCCCTCTCTCAGGTAGGCGCTGGGAGGTTTCAGGAAGAGCAGCGGCTCGCTGGTGGACACCGGGTTCTCCAGCTCCCGGGCGTGCTCGGCGTAATTCCTGCCCACGCACACTATCTTTCTCCCCCACTCCCAGAAGCAGCTCAGGTTCCTGGAACCCATCCTCGCAGCCGCCCTGGTGTCTGTCGGCACAGACTTGCAACCCGGCAGTGACTCTGACTCTGACAGCCCGGCCAGCGAGGGGTTAATCACCCGTCGGCCCTCGGAACCTGTTTGTAATCTTGTGCATCTTCATCTTAATTTTCTGCAACCCCCCCCAAAAAAAATCATCGCCTCTGCTGCACTTTAAAACAAAATATGATTGCAAATAATATTTGCGTATTGACGTTTGCAACAGTTGGTGGGTGGGGAAAAGATTGCAATTGGTCGCCGATACCGAGCGGGGGAGGAGTTGATGGGGAGAGTTTGGAGGTTAAAGGCTGTCCTTGCTCAGATGGTTGGTGCACTTTCCCCTTCTCCTCCCCTTCCATCCCGGTCATGTACCGCTGACTATGGTGGAGCTCTTGCACCGACTCTGTGGTGTCACTGCGCTGGGAGCCGCTGCTCGGAGACTCGGTAGGACACTCACTCAGTTCAATTGTGGATCCGTTCCTGACCAAAGATCATTAGAGCTCTATAATCTAAATCTTTGCTCCTGACTCTCTCTCTCTCTTTCACCACCTCCACCATGTATCAAACTTGCACAACAACCATAAATTTTGTGTACCTTCGATATTCCAGCATCTGCAGTTCCCTTTTGAACCATAAATGTATCATTGCAACCTCTCCCCCCCCCCCCCCCCCCCCCTCCCCGCCATCCTCTGTAAACGTTGCCTCCTTTTGCTGTCGCCGTCCCCATTTGCAACACCCCTGCGTTTGTCACTTTAAATCCAGAATATCGGATACATATTTATCTGTGGAGTTGTGTGTGTGTGTATATATATATATATAAATCCACCCCAACGATCTGCTTTTTTAACACCCCCCCCCCCCCCTCTCAAATGGATTTAGGAGCCATTTTTTAGCAATTCGAATTAATTTAGTAAAAGACAGATGCATATTTCGGTGGTTGTCATTCCCTCGGTGACAAACATACTTGTTTATAGTGTGGGCCTGTCAGCTGGCAGCCTCGGCTGTGTTGCGGAAGTTACCTGCACCGAGCGTTTTTGTTTACAAGTCATGTCTGCGGGTGGACACAGTATTTTTGAGGGCCACTTGTTTGGGTTCCCCGCTGTTCAATTAAATTGACAACACTCTCTGGAACTATGTTTACAATTAAAGCTCTGGCTCTTTTAACTCGGAAGGAAATAAATGCGTGCACTTTGGAATCAGATGTAGCAAGCAGCTCTTTGGAAAATTAATTGTAGTGTGAGATATATTGTTTGTGCTCACAATCACTACTCAGAGACTAAATCGTGGAAACAAGAAATGCTTTATTTGCGAGTCTGCAGAATCGGGTGCCTCTCCAAGTTGAGACACACCGAGCAAAGGAAAAACGTCTTGTTTTATACAATTCAGTATACAGTCTTTATTGATCGGACGCCTCCCCTTCTGACCCCTTCCAATCAGGGTACCGAGGTTCACAATCTTCCAACCCTCTCCTCCGTGCGTCATCAATCATTCCCTCTCCTCCCACATCATACATCGCATGTACATTTAAATTAGGTTCTTTGTCATGAGGGGCGTAAAGTTAATATTCATTTAACTGATTAAGCATGCGCAGTATCTGTGCCCTAACCTACTTAATTGCCTTTGACCTAAAGAATAGCTTCTGTGTTGTCAGCTACATTCCTTACCTCATCTTGTTATTCTACAATGTTATCAACAGCTCTGAAGGTCTGACTGTTTGTTCGAATCACAAGGTTGGTGTTTCCAGTTACTCGGCCCATCACAAGGTCGGTGACTCCAATCATTCGGCCCCTCACAATGGTGGTGGTTTAATCATCTTATCCCTCACAATCCTCCCTTTTTCTTTTGCTACGCATCCTGTATTAAACCCCATTCCTAGACTTCCTGCTGTTCCAAAGCTAATAACATTCTTTTTATCTCTCTTTCCTCTGGGTCCTCTCTCGGCCTCATTATCATTATCTTCTGGACGCCCCCTTTCTCCCCCATGGGGACTACAACTGCCTGCATTTGGCTTATACTTCTAGTTATAAGAACCCTGAGACATGGTATACAACAGGGGATAATGATCAATGCAGCTAATGCCCATAAAATCACCAGTCCCACCGCTTTCCACCAGGCTCCTCCTAAGATGTAATCCCACCATCCTGCTCCCATGATTGTGTTCCATCTCTGTACCGGGACATGTGCTATTTTTCTGATTCCTTCTGATATATCCATTACTGCTTGCCCGTTGTCATCTATGTTTAGGCAGCAATTAGAGAGGTTGAATTTTCCGCATACTCCTCCCTCTTCGGCTAGTAAGTAGTCTAAGGCCAAACGGTTTTGGTATATCGCTGTTCTCATCTGTGTCTGCTGCTTCGCCAACATCTCTAGTGCAGATGCAGTCTGGTTAGTAATTACTTCCAGCACTGCCTGTAGTCTTATGATCCGATTTAACATATACACTGGGACCGGTAGCCCCAGGATCCGTCCTGTGCCCAAGTGGCTGGTCCATAATATGAGATGATTCTTGCAGGTGGCCACTCATCATTTTCCCATTTTCCGATGTCCATTCCTCTCTTCGTTCGGTGTAGATCGTCAAAGATGGGTGTGCCTAGCGACCGCCCCTCCTCAGTGGTCAACAGAAAAAACCCTGGTTGTACCAGTCCAATTAAACAAGTCCCACTCCATTTTTCTGGCAATACCGAGTATGCCTTGTGTCCGCATATCCATAGCAGTCCTTCAGGGGCCGGTCCACTAGAGGTAACATTGTCCCATATGTCCTGCAACACTGGGATTCCCTGGTAAGGGTTGTTCCCGGTGCAATTCCATAATCCAGTCGATTCGCTTCCATCAGTCTTCATCCAGATAGTACAGTTTCCTTCATCCTTTACAGTGGGATACCATTGAGGTTCCTCTGGCCACCACACTCGGGATTGATTTGGCCACTGGGTGATGATGCGCTGGCAGGGGCTGCTGCCTACTAGGATGGCATCCTTTGCCCAGGGCCTGGCGATACACTCAGTTCCAACCGGGGTGTGTGTCAGGACCCATTCCTGGGGACTTCGATCTCTTCCCACCGTCAAATTCCACTTTATCAGGTCCCATACCTCAATTATAGATCCTCTCCATGGCCACCGTGAGCTCATCAGCGGTCCTCCACAAACCCAACAGTTAGTCACATTCAGGGTTCTGGCTATCCGGAGGGCCAAGTCCACAAACAGGTTTCTCCCCACTTCCGGGATCTCAATCTGCTGCTTTATTTCATCATACATAGTCTGGTGCAGTTGAGACTGGGAAGGTGGGGGAGGTTTGTTGACTACTGCTTCTGCTAACTTCCCTATCACTACCTCCTTCTTTTTGTCTAATGTTTCCTCCCTGGCTCGGGAAGGGATGCCTAACTGTCCTCTCTTGGTCATGCAGACCCATTTCTCCCCTTTTGGGCAGGTAATGTGCCCAAAACTTCCTACATGTCCCTTATTTTCTACTACATAATACCCCCTCCCTTCGTCCTGACAAACAGCTCTAGTCCTTAGGTCTTAGCAAACATCACTTACATGGGAATGATAGGTAAATGATTTGGTTGTTCGCCCTCCATATCTGATAGGATGGTAGCACTTATCACAGTTATTAACACTTCTTATAATGGTTACATACATAGTTAGTAATACTACAACTGCTCCTTTCATGCTGTTAGTTTCATACAGTTAATGCCAGGGGCTTATTCCCTGGTTTTACCGTCCACTGATCGTCTTTCTCAGGAACTGACGGCGGGTCAACGGGTCCTTTAACCCGGGTCGCATGTGTCCACCCTTTTTCATTTGTTCGTACTGCTGTCTCCGTTGTCAGCAATGCCAGGTATGGGCCAGTCCACCGGGGCTGCAGTTTCTCCTCCTTCCAACTTTTAATCAGTACCCAGTCACCGGCCTTTATAGCGTGTATTGGAAACTCGAGTGGTGGACTTTGTGCCAACAGTCCTTTTATTTGTAATTCTGCAAGGGAACGAGACACTGCCAGTAAATAGTTCCTCAGGAACACATCGCTGCCTTCGAAGGTCGGCGTGCCCTCTACCTTTCCAAGATAGGGCAGCCCAAACAACATTTCGTAGGGAGACACCGCAATATCTTTACGGGGTGCCGTTCGTATTCTTAATAATGCAATTGGTAAACACTTAGTCCAGGGTAGTCTGGTTTCCTCCATTAACTTAGTTATCTGTGTTTTAAGGGTTGCATTCATCCTTTCCACTCGCCCAGAACTCTGGGGGTGCCAGGGTGTATGCAATTTCCAATTTATTCCCAAGGTACTGCAAACCAACAGGTGAACCTTAGAGGCAAAATGTGTTCCTCGGTCGGAATCTATGGATTCGATGACCCCGTATCGGGGAATGATTTGTTCTAATAATATCCGGGTTACTGCCTGAGCGGTGGCATTTATCGTGGGAAATGCTTCCACCCACCCGGTGAAATGGTCTACAACTACTAGGAGGTACTTCCACCTTTGTATTCTTGGAAGTTCTGTAAAATCTACCTGTATTCTCTGGAAGGGTCTTATAGCCAATTATTGTCCTCCACCAGGGACAGCTCTCATTACCTTCTTGTTAACCCTCTGACATAACACACAACCGGAGACTGTCTGCTTAGCCAAAGTATAGATACCTCGGCAAGCGTAGGTCCGTAGTAGTGTGTCACACAGGGCCTGCGCTCCCCAATGTGACTGGGAGTGCAGTTGTGTCATCAAATCCCGAGTTAATCCTTTGGTTAACATTTGTTTCCCATCCGGCGTCCACCACCTCCCGTCAGTGGAACGCCGAGCCCCTAACTCATTCATTTTATCCTCCTCCTCCTGTGAGAATACAGGCATCTTTCCTACTCCTTCCCTTAATGGTATTAAAGACAACATCCTCACTGTTCCTTCTGTCGCTGCCTTTTTGGCGGCTCCGTCTGCCGCTTCATTTCCCCTTGCTTCTAATGAGTTCCCCTTTTGGTGTCCCGCCACATGGACCACCGCTATCCTTTCTGGCAAATGTAATGCTTCCAGCACCTTCTCAATTAATTGCTCATGTGCCAACTCCTTTCCTCTTGCTGTAATCATCCCCCTTTCTTTCCATATTCTCCCAAACGTGTGCACTACTCCAAATGCATATTTGGAGTTGGTGTACACCGTTCCTTCCTTCCCCTCCAACAATTCTAACGCCCGTATTAAGGCATACAATTCACATGACTGAGCCGACCAACTACCTGGCAACCTGCCCGCCTCCACTCCTTCAAATCCTTCTCCTCCTATTATGGCATACCCACTATATCTTTTTCCATTTATACATCGGGAAGAACCGTCTATAAACCACCTTTCTCCCTCTACCAGAGGCTGCTCCTCCAAATCCTCCCTGCTCTTGGTCTGTAGTTCTATAATTTCGCTACAGTAGTGTTCTGGTCTCTGCCCTTCCTGCTCGTCGTCCGCCGAGTATAAAAACTGGGAAGGGTTTAAATTCATATCGGTCAGAATGGTCAAATCGTCTTTTTCCATAAGTATCACTTCGTACTTTAGGATCCTGGAGTCAGTCAACCACCGGTTGGACTTCTGTGTTAGTATTGTCCGGACCGTGTGGGGAGTGGATACTACCAGGTCACCTCCAAATGTCAATTTTCTACTTTCTTCCACTAATATTGTTGTTGCTGCGACCGCTTGAATACATACAGGCCACCCTCGTGATACCGGATCCAAGAGTTTAGAAAGGAATGCGACTGGCTGTCGCTTCCCTCCTCTCTTTTGTGTCAGTACCCCCAACGCAATTCCATTCTCCGCATTAACAAAGAGATGGAATGGTTGATCGATGGACGGGAGGGTCAGTACTGGTGCGGTGATCAGGCTATTCTTTATTTCTCCAAATCTCTGTTCGTCCTCAGAATCCCATTGTACTTTATCAGTCTCCTCACACAATTTATCATACAAGAACTTGACTTGTCGGGTGTAATTGTCTATCCATAATCTACAGTATCCAATTAACCCGAGAAACCTCCTGATTTCTTTTTTGTTCCTTGGCATCGGCAGCCTGGTGATCCCAGCTATTCTTTCGGGGTTTATTCTCCTTTTCCCATCACTAATCAGGTGTCCTAGATATTTAACCTCCTGTTCTACAAATTGTAGTTTGTTTTTGGACACTCTCAATCCCTTTTCCCCTAAAAAGTTTAAGAGGGTTATGGTTGCATCCCTTACTGGCTCTTCTTCTCCGCCTGAGAGTAACAAATCATCTACGTACTGCAATAATTGTGTCCCATTGGTCCTGGGAACATCCTCTAATACTTGTTCTAATATTTGCCCGAACAGGTTCGGGGATTCAGTAAATCCCTGAGGGAGCACAGTCCATCGATACTGTTGCTTCCTCAGTATGTCTGGGTTTTCCCACTCGAATGCAAAGAGGTCTCTACTTTCCTCAGCCAGGGGGCAGCTCCAAAAGGCGTCTTTCAGATCTACCACACTGAACCACCTATGGTTAGGGGGTATACATCCCATTATGGTATAAGGATTTGGGACTACCGGATGTCGAGCCCTAACTACCCTATTCAATTCTCTTAGGTCCTGGACCAGTCGGAACGTTCCGTCAGTCTTTCTTACAGGGAGTATTGGCGTGTTGTAGGGGGACATACAACTCTCCAATACTCCATCCTTCAGTAAGTTTTCTATAATTGGCTGCAGCCCTTTCCTTCCTTCCATTCCCTCCCCTATTTCCCTCTCTTGCCCACACCTGTGAGACTATTCTTTCTTCATCTTCGGTCGTCAATTTATATAGTTGTACTATAATCTGTCCACCTACGGGAGCTGTGCCCATTCCTAATTGAACTTGTAAGTCCCTTCCCATCAGATTTATTCCTGCCTGGGGCACCAGGATTAAGTCTTCCATGGCCTCTCGATTTTCATATCTTACCATTACTCCTTCTATCTCGGGAGCTGTCATTACCTTTCCCCCTACTCCAGAGATTTTGACTTGCTTTCCCCCTAATTCCATTCCCTCTGGTATCCTGGTTACACTTGATCTTTCCGCCCCTGAGTCCACCATAAATAACGTGTCTTCTCCTTGGGGACCTAATTTTAAGTTTACCAAGGGTTCCCGTGTACGTCCTACACACCCCAAGGAGGGGAACCCCTGACCCCCCTATTCCTCCATCAGTGTGTACGATTGTACTTCATGCCTTATCTTTGGACATTCTCTTTTAAAGTGTCCTTCTTTGTTACAATGATAACACCGGGATGGCCCGGTACGCCATCCCCCTGATCCTTGTTCTTTATTTCCCGGGGGACCCCAACCTTGGTCCCTCCATTCACCCCTTCCTCTTTCTCTTCTTTGAAAGTTTGGGGTCCCTGGTTCTTGCCCCCCCTCACGGGAGGGGCAGATGCCCTGACCACGGGGGTTCTTTGGGTTGGGTTCCAACGCCACTTATTTCTCAATCCGACAACTCTTCGGATGTCTCAATAAGCCAGACGCACACCTCACCCCCCCCCCTCACCCCTCATCCCATCCGTGCAACATCCGCCCCAATGGACTATCAGGCGGAATGTGCGGCTCTTCACCAGTTTGAGCCTTTTTCCCCGGGCCCTTACTTTGCCCGTTCCGGTTACCCATCCCTGTCAGACCTTTTCCCGTCCAACAGAACCCAATCGCCCGAGTAATACTTAATAGTCAATATTCTTACCCGAGTCCTGTGCACAGAAATTGCTCGATTGATTGATCCCTTTCACCGGATTCCCTCTTGTTTCCAGAGTCTCTTGTCCGAATATCACTCGCTCAAACCGCTGACGGTAAGCAAGGAGCTCAGAGACTGCTGAAATCAGCAGGGTGCACCTTCCCTTCCTTTCGTGCCTCCGTCAAGCGGCCGGAGTGGCGATCGCGGACGAGCCCCCAACTTGTGAGATATATTGTTTGTGCTCACAATCACTACTCAGAGACTAAATCGTGGAAACAAGAAATGCTTTATTTGCGAGTCTGCAGAATCGGGTGCCTCTCCAAGTTGAGACACACCGAGCAAAGGAAAAACGTCTTGTTTTATACAATTCAGTATACAGTCTTTATTGATCGGACGCCTCCCCTTCTGACCCCTTCCAATCAGGGTACCGAGGTTCACAATCTTCCAACCCTCTCCTCCGTGCGTCATCAATCATTCCCTCTCCTCCCACATCATACATCGCATGTACATTTAAATTAGGTTCTTTGTCATGAGGGGCGTAAAGTTAATATTCATTTAACTGATTAAGCATGCGCAGTATCTGTGCCCTAACCTACTTAATTGCCTTTGACCTAAAGAATAGCTTCTGTGTTGTCAGCTACATTCCTTACCTCATCTTGTTATTCTACAATGTTATCAACAGCTCTGAAGGTCTGACTGTTTGTTCGAATCACAAGGTTGGTGTTTCCAGTTACTCGGCCCATCACAAGGTCGGTGACTCCAATCAATCGGCCCCTCACAATGGTGGTGGTTTAATCATCTTATCCCTCACAGTAGAGTAGCAGAGGTTTGCTTATCGTCTAATTAATATGCAAACAATGTTGTTAAAGCCGAAGGTACACAAAAATGCTGGAGAAACTCAGCGGGTGCAGCAGCATCTATGGAGCGAAGGAAATAGGCAACGTTTCGGGCCGAAACCCGTCTACAGACTGGTGGGGGGAGCGGGGAGAAGAAAGGAAAAAGGAGGAGGAGGAGCCAGAGGGCTGAGGAAGGGGAGGAGACAGCAAGGGCTAACAAAATTGGGAGAATTCAATGTTCATGCCCCCAGGATGCAGACTCCCCAAGCGGAATATGAGGTGTTCTTCCTCCAATTTCCGGTGTTCCTCGCTCTGGCCATGGAGGAGACCCAGGACAGAGAGGTCGGATACGGAATGGGAGGGGGAGTTGAAGTGCTGAGCCACCGGGAGGTCAGGTAGGTTCTTGCGGACCGAGCGGAGGTGTTCGGCGAAACGATCGCCAAGCCTCCGCTTGGTCTCACAGATGTAGATCAGCTGACATCTAGAGCAGCGGATGCAATAGATGAGGTTGGAGGAGATGCAGGTGAACCTCTGTCGCACCTGGAACGACTGCTTGGGTCCTTGAATGGAGTCGAGGGGGGGGGGGTAAAGGGACAAGTGTTGCATCTCTTGCGGTTGCAAGGGAAAGTGCCCGGGGAGGGGGTGGTACGGGAGGGAAGGGAAGAATTGACAAGGGAGTTGCAGAGGGACAGAAAATAAATGGGGCGAGGCACAAAGTGCTGGAGTAACTCAGCGGGTCAGGCAGCATCTCCAGAGAAAAGGAATATGTGACGTTTCTGGGCGAGACCTTTCAGACTTTTCTCCAGAGATGCTGCCTGACCAGCTGAGTTACTCCAGCATTTTTGTGTCTTGTCTTCTATCTAACTGCAGCACACAGCATTGATTGGTTCCATATTCTCCAGAGATGCTGCCTGGCCCCCTGAGTTACTCCAGCACTTTGTGTCCTTTTGCGCAAACTAGCATCTGCAGTTCCTTGTTTCTACCTGGTATTAGACGTTTTCTGGAATCCTGCTTAAAACTCCACCTCTACATCGTTAAAGAGCACATGTGAACACCCCCCCCCCCCCCCCCCCGTTAAACGTAAACTGTGTTTCTAATTAAATCACATCTAGTGTCTCAATGTGTAACAAAAGTCAATTTTAAATCTTTAACTAATCTTCCATAGTTTATTCATTGACATTTGTAAATCCATCCAAAGGTACAATGCAAATTGAAAGACCGCTTTAGTGCCAGTGGAACTTTAATTAACTGCCTCTGATTGGCATCACTCAGTGTCGCCAGTTCCTGATCACACATTAAATGTAATTATAATATAGAATTCATGAATGTAAGCAGTTATGGGGTGAAGGCAGGAGAATGGGGTTGAGAGGGAAAGGTAGATCGGCCATGATTGAATGGCAGAGTAGACTTGATGGGCCGGAATGGCCTTATTCCGCTCCTAAAATTTATGAACCTATGAATGGCTCAGGAGGCGGCTGTTTGCTATGCTCGGATTGAGCATTCCACATGAACCACTTACCTAAAACTGTTCTCCTAAAACTGCAAATATTCTCGCGAGAAGTGAAAAAACTTATTGGCCTTAATCAAAGTGAGGAGATGAAAGAATTCTTCCTTCACTAAAATATGATCTACTTTTAAAGACTGAATATTTTTGGATGAGCCTGACATTAGCCCTATGTGTAGCCGGTTGATAGAAATGGTCTCAGCACCTTTAGCTAGGTGAACTCTATGGGCCCACCTCCACTGGGAATGTTTAGCCTAGCTCTCGGAGGGGGTACATTCACCGGAGTAAAGTTTGATTCCCCACAGAGTGAAGTGCTGCCATTGATGGAAGACAAAATGGAAGAGCAGACCCGTTCTTCTCACAGTCCCCACACAGGGAGGATCGAAATAAAACCCAAGTCCCTACGGAAAGTCTGTACAGTTTTGTGAATGCTGGTAAAGAACTTGAGGGAGATGGAAATGCTTGGGGCAGGGTTTTACAGATGTGAGATGAGTGGGTTCCTGGCACCAGCAAAAATTAGGCTAGCAAAATTAAACATTCAGATAAGGGAGAGTGGGAAGATTATGCCTGGGAATCAAATACCCGAGAGAATAGTCAGTCGTTCAACAGTGCTTTATTTTTCACGTCTACAAGTACACAGTGAAATTAGTTTTACGTATATTACACATGCGGGCGCCGACATTATTGGCGGCATTATTCAAATGTCATCATACCTGATTCAGCTCAGCTTGATTTCATCTTGCAATCAATGGCCCTTACACAAAACAAAATACTTTGTCAATTAATAGCTGGAAATTATCCATGTTAATGCATAATATTCAGGAATAATATGTACATAATATGTTTCACCTGTGTTTATTTCTGCTTCTACCTGCAGGCTCATTGTGTTTTTACTCTAGAGGTGCCATTAGGCAACCTGAGACCCTTCTCAAGGCAGGGATGAAGGTTGAACTGTTGCCAGCACTGCAGGATAACTATATGTATCTCCTCATTGATAAGGATTCCGGAGAGGCCGCGATAGTCGACCCTGTGGAGCCACAGAAGGCAAGTAGGAAAAAAATATGTTGTTATTAGTATTAAATTATAATAATAATAAAATATTATTGTCATGTGTATTGAGCTATGGTGAAAAAACTTTAGTTTAGTTTAGTCTGAAGAAGGGTCTCGACCTGAAACGTCACCCACTTCTCTCCAGAAATGCTGCCTGTCCCGCTGAGTTACTCCAGCATTTTGCGTCTATCTTTAGTTAAGTTAAGTTTAGTTTTCAGATACAGCGCAGAAATTGACCCGTAGACCCTTCGATCACCAAGTCCGCGCCGACCAGCGATCCCCCGCATACCAACACTATCCTACACACACCAGGGACAATTTACAATGATACCAAGCCAATTAACCTACAAACCTGTACGTCGTTTGAGTTTGGGAGGAAACCGGAGATCCCGGAGAAGAAAGATTGGAGATAAAGCATGGAAACATGCCCTTCGACCCACAGAGTCCACACCAACAATGGGTCACCTGGGTCACACTGGTTTTATGTCGGTGGTGCTCAACTAAGATCCAGACAGCAGCGGACACGTGACATTCAGTTTTTAGGTTTAGTTTTATGGTCTGGGTGTTCCAGAGTTTAGCTTGGGGCCATGGAGATGTCATCTGCAGTGGACCTGTTGCGACGGTAAGGAAACAGCGGTGGATCAAAGCAGGTTGGGAGTCTGGAGTTAATGAGCGCCAACACCAATTTCTCGAAGCACTTGGTCATATTGGATGTCGGAGCCAGTGGACGGTAGTTATTAAGGCATGCTACCTTATTTTGAAGAAGGGTCGCGACCCTAAACGTCACCCATTCCTTCTCTCCATAGATGCTGCTGCCTCACCCACTGAGTTACTCCAGCATTTTGTGTACCTTTAACCTTATTTTTCTCTCTTTTAATAGTAAAGATTTCTACCTGCAGTTTAGTATTGGAATATTATTGTCCACCAAGATACAGTGAAAAGCTTGTGCTTAGTTTAGAGATAAACCACCGAGTCTACGCCGACCATTGATCACCAGGTCACACTAGGTCAATGTTCTCCCACTTTCACATCCATCCCCCGCACACCTGAGGCAATTTACGGAGGTCAATTAATCTGCAAACCTGCATGTCTTTGGGACTCCGTACAGGTAACAACCGCAGTCAGGATTGAAGCTGGGTCTCTGGTGCTGTGAGGCAGCAACTCTACCGCTGTGCCAGCGTACCGCCCCTTCATTGAAGAAATGCTGAGCTGCCTACTGTATAGCATGCGAGGGCAGCTAATCAGACCATGATGACCAACAATTTATTTGGTGTCAAGGAAAGCAATAAAATAACTTGAAGAACATTGAATATTCTGGTGAATTTCAAAAGTGATATGTGAATACCATTGATACTCTTAATTTCTGCCGAACATCATTTATGATCAACACTTGTTTCCGTTATAAATCAGCAGTAGAGTTGCTGCCTTACAGCGCCAGAGACCCGGGTTCGATCCTGACTACGGGTGCTGTCTCGAAGGAGTTTGTTCTTTCTCCCCGTGACCTGCGTGGGTTTTCTCCGGGATCTCCGGTCTCCCCCCCCCCCCCCCCCACCATTCCAAAGACGTACAGGCTTGTTGGCTAATTGGTTTGGTAAAACTGTAAGATTGTCCCTAGTGCGTGTAGGATAGTGTCAGCGTGCAGGGATCACTGGTCGGCGCGGACTCACGCTGTTTCGCGCTGTATCTCTAAACTAAACTAAATTTAGTTGCCGAATTTGTGAAGTTTATTTTTGCAAATAAATCCTATAAAGTTTAGCTTTGAATGAATTATTTTGTTTTTTTTCTTTCAGGTGGTCGCTGCAGTTAAAAAGCACGGTGTAAAGCTGACCACTATCCTCACCACACACCATCACTGGTAAGCAAGTTCCCGAAAGCATAGGAGTGAAAAATAGACGTGCCTCGCATACGTCTTCAGCTCTGATCTCCCCCATGCCAACGTGACTCTGAAGAAAGTTCCTGACCTGAAACCTGCCGCCTGTCTATTCCCTCTACCATTCTTCTGAGTTTAGATAGGGAGAAAGTCGGGAAAAGACAAAGTTTAAATCAGGGACAGAAACAATGAATGATCATATGTTCACACGTCATTGGAGCAGTATTAGGCCAATCGGCCCATCAATTCTGCTCCGCCATTCGATCATGGCTGACCTACCCTTCCCTCTCAGCCCCGCTCTCCTGCCTTCTTCCCCATAACGTTTGACACACTTACTAATCGAGAACCTGTCAAAATCTCCGCTTTAAAAATACCCAATGGCTTGGCCTCCACAACCTTCTGTGGCAATGGATTCCACATATTGACCACTAAGGAAATTCCTCCTCATCTCCTTTCTAAAGGCATGACCTTTTATTCTGAGGCTGTGCCTCTTGCCCTGGAGAGTTTAGTGGAACAAACACAGTAACCCAAAGGGATTTATTAAACAATGTTTGAACAGGAATTAGTTGCTGAACAAGGATTTACAAAAGAACCATCCAAATCTTATCGTCTGACTATCTTGTGCCTATCTAAAAGCCTCTTAAATGCCATTATTGTATCTGCTGTATCCCTGTATCTGCTCAGTCAGTCTGAAGAAGGGTCCCTCCCGGACTCATAACATTGCCTGCCCATTCCCTGCAGCGTTCCTCCAGCACTTTGTGTCTTGCTCAAGACTCCAGCCTCTGCAGTTCCTCGTCTCACCATTATTATTTGCCTGGTGCCATGACCTAGTTCAACGAGAGTCTTATTGTCATAGGTCTTGCCCATTTCCCTCATACTTTTGCAAAGATGGCTCCGTTTATTTCCCTGTGTTATTCAGGTCTGGCTCTGCTGCTAACGGTTCTGTTGCCTTGTTTTCAGGGACCACGCTGGGGGAAATGAGGATTTGGTGAAGAAAGTGCCTGGCCTCAAGGTCTATGGTGGCGACGATCGCATTGGAGCTCTCACCTGCAAGGTCACACACAAGAAGAAGTTCCAGGTAGTCAATGAGATTGCGGAAGAATCGTCTGCCCCCATAATAATGACACCTCAAGCGTTCACTTACAGCCAACATTCTCCTGCCTTCTCCCCTTAACCCCTGACACCTGTACTAAAGAAGAATCTATCAATCTCCACCTTAAAAGTAACCATTGCCTTGGCCTCCACAGCCTTAAGTGGCAATTAATTCCGCCCCCTAGCTAAAGAAATTATTCCTCATCTCCTTCCCAAAGGTAAACCTGTATATATGTTTAATTATTTAGGCCACAGTTTTAGGATAAGGGGTAGGCCATTCAGAATGGAGATGAGGAAAAACGTTTTCGCCCAGAGAGTTGTGAATCTGTGGAATTCTCTGCCTCAGAAGGCAGTGGAGGCCAATTCTCTGGATGCTTTCAAGAGATAGTTAGAGAGAGCTCTTAAAGATGGCAGAGTCAAGGGATATGGGGAGAAGGCAGGAACGGGGTACTGTTGGTGGATGATCAGCCTTGATCACAGTGAATGGCTCGAAGGGCCGAATGGCCTACTCCTGCACCTATTGTCTATTGTTGCCGAATGATTAAAAACAACATGGTTTTGGAAAGAGTTACTGCCATTTTATCTAACAGTCGTATCTTTTTCATCTGATTATCCTTTTATTATTTCATCGACTGGTGATTCTAAGTGAGTAACAACGTATGTAAAATTTAAACTAACAGCCTGACGTGATGTGCTTGACCCATTTAGGTTGGCTCGTTGAATGTGGAGTGCCTGTTTACTCCTTGTCACACAACAGGACATATCTGCTACTTTGTGACAAAAGATAATAGTACCGAGGCCCCCGCTGTGTTCACTGGTAAGTGTATCTGGAACATCCCTCATCAATATGGGACGGTCACGGTGGTGCAGCGGTAGAGTTGCTGCCTTACAGCGAATGCAGCGCTGGCGACCCGGGTTCGATCCTGACTGCGGGTGCTTTTTGTACATTCTCCCAGTGACCTGCGTGGGCTCCCTCCGCCATCTTCGGTTTCCTCCCACACTCCAAAGACGTGCAGGTTTGTAGGTTAATTGGCTTGGTAAGTGTAAAAAAAAATGTCCTTAGTATGTGCAGGACAGCGTTAACGTGCGGGGATCGCTGGTCGGCGCGGGCCCGGTGGGCCGAAGGGCCTGTTTCCGCGCTGTATCTCTAAACTAAACTAAAATATAGCTGAATGATTTTTTTATACGCAGATAGACTTTTAGACGTTAGCGATACAGCGCGGAATCAGCCCAGCGAGTCTGCGCTGACCAAAGATCACCCCGTACACTAACCTACACACATTAGGGACAATTTTACAACTTACCGAAGGAAATTAACCTTCAAACCCACGCATCTTTGCAGTCACGGGGAGAACGTACAAATTCCATACAGACAACACCTGTAGACAATAGACAATAGGTGCAGGAGTAGGCCATTTGGCCCTTCGAACCAGCACCGCCATTCAATGTGATCATGGCTGATCATCCCCATGGGAACATGGATAGGTGATGTTTTGGTGCGGGGCCCTTCCTGAGAGTTAGGGGCCTGTCCCACCTGGCGATTATTTTCGGCGACTGCCGATGTCAATTCAGTGTCGCCAAAAGATTTTGAACATTTCAAAATCCAGCGGCGACAAAAAAATGATGCGACACTTGAAAAAACACCGCGCGTCATACGTAATCGTGCCGCAAATTGTTCGGCGACCGGATACGTCAGTCAATGATGCCGGCAGTCGCCGAAAAAATCACCAAGTGGGACAGGCCCTTCAAGATCTCCACAGATGCGGCCTAACCTGCTGAGTTCCTCCATCGCTTTGTGTTGTCCATCAGTGCATTTACCTGTGTCGACCATCAGCCATCTTTTTCATTGCCAAGAAGATAAGACACAAAATGCTGGAATAACTCAGGGGGACAGGCCGCATCTCTGGAGAGAAGGAATGGGTGGCGCTATGAACCAAGACCTGAAACGTCACCCATTCCTTCTCTCCAGAGATGCTGAATGACCCGCTGAGTTACTCCAGCTTTTTGTGTCTTATCTCCGGTTTAAACCAGCATCTGCAGTTCCTTCCTACACACTTTTAATTGTCTTGTTTCGTTCTCTCTAATGTTTCTATCAAAACCCTTGTGTCCCCCCCCCCCCCCCCCCACCATTCACCCACACACTCAGGGCAACTTTACAGTGACCAATTAAACTTCAAGTCCGCACATCTATGTGAAACTGTAGCACCCACACAAACCCTGGACAGTCACAGAGAGAATGTAAAAGCTCCATGCCGGCAACACCAGAAGTTGCGACTGAACCTGGAGCTGTGAGATAGTGCGTTTGCAAGCCTCTGCCTCTGTGCTGGAAGGAATATCATGTGTTAAACAGCTGAAGATGGCTGTGCCTTGAATGCTGCCACAAGGACTTCCTACAACTGCACTCTGGAGGCTGAGATAATAGACCAATCATCACAACCAGCTTCCTTTGCGCGTAGCAGGCCGACATCTGTTAGAATTATTTTTTTCCTCTTGATATTCTTTGTCTTCAGTTTTACCAGAACACCTTGACTGCCGAGTGTTGGCCTGAGGACAGGCGTTCTCTCTCTCTCTCTCTCTCTCTCTCGTCCTCTATAGAGTTCAGCTCGGTGGACAAAGGCTGTTGCGTGATCTAGGTCAGCCTAGTGGAGTCCAGGCCCAGCACAGTGTGTGCGGGGTTACCTGGGAGAGTAGGTGCTGCATTATAGCACCGTTGATTCAGCTGAGAGTAGATTGTGAGGTTGTTAGCTGGGTCAGATTTAGTTTAGAGATACAGCATGGAAACAGGCCCTTCGGCCCACCGAGTCCGCACCGACCATCGATCACCCATAAGCACGATTAGTATCAAACAAATTCTTGACCAATTTAAACACTAGTCATATGGGAATTTTAGTGTAAGTTGAACTAAATGCATCAAACTTCATCGATCACCGTTTAAATATTTTGACTTTGTTTATTGTTGTCACATGTACCGAGGTACAGTGAACAGCTTTCATTTGTGTGCTGGCCAGGTGAAGACTATACGGGAATACGATCTAGCTGTCCGCAGTGCAAAGATAAAGGGTTCATCTTGGTTTTGCTTGTACTGTGCCCTTTCCACCGCTTCGGTGAGTTGATGGGGCTGATCCGCGTTTCCTTCAGATGTGTGGCGGCGCGGTGGCGCAGCGGTAGAGTTGCTGCCTTACAAGCGCTTGCAGCGCCGGAGACCCGGGTTCGATCCCGACCACGGGCGCTGTCTGTACGGAGTGTGTACATTCTCCCCGTGACCCGCGTGGGTTTTCACCGAGATCCTCGGTTTCCTCCTCCGCTCCAAAGACGTGCAGGTCTGTAGGTGAATTGGATCGGTACAAGTGTAAATTATCCACAGTGTGTGTGTGTGTCGGGTAGTGTTGATGTGCGGGGATCGCTGGTAGGTGCTGACTCGGCGGGCCGAAGGGCCTGATTTCACGCTGTATCTCTAAAACTAAAATTATAAACTAAGATGTATATACTGTATAGACTGTTTATAAAATCTGTTTTAAAGTCCACGGTATGGTGTGCAGATTGATAGGTTGGTTCTGTGCTTGTTCACAGGTGACACACTCTTTGTTGCTGGTTGTGGTAAGTTCTTTGAAGGGTCGGGCGAGGAGATGTATCGAGCCCTGATCGACATCCTCGGCAGCCTGCCACATGAAACCGTGAGTGGTTTAATTTTCATCAACGATTGGAAACGCTCCCTCCACCTCCCAATGTTTACTGTGTGTCTGCATTATTCCGTGCCATCTATTTTTTCTATTGTCAGATTTATGCAAAGAAGTACTTACAAATAAAGCATTTAATTTAGTCCCTGCCTCTTGCTGCCCATATGTTGAAGCCACTGCTTGAACATATTGGCACATTTTTATCTTCTAAATGCAGAGATAATCGCCAGAACGTACAAACTCCACACAGGCAGCACCCGAGGTCAGGATTGAACCCTGGTGTAGAACAAGTGTGAACGGGTCGGCATGGACTCGGTGGGCCGACGGACCTGTTCCCATTCTGTATCAGATGCAGGAGTAGGCCATTCGGCCCTTCGAGCCAGCACTGCCATTTAATATGCTCATGGCTGATCAACCAGAATCAGTACCCCGTTCCTGTTTTCTCCCATATCCCTTGATTCCGTTGTCCCCACTATCCTTCCAAGCTTCCAAACTCATTCTCTTCAATTGTGCTTTATCACTACATGATGGAAAATGTCATATTTTAGGAAACTAAAGTGTTACAATAACACGACTCCCTCTGTGGCGGCTTGCCGTGGCTGCCATTGCTGAATTGTGTGTTTTATTCGGTAAGAAGTTGGTATTGACTGAGCGTTCCTTGTTTCCAGAGGGTGTACTGCGGCCACGAGTATACAATCAACAACCTTAAATTTGCACGACATGTTGAACCAAAGAATGCAATGATCAAACAAAAGCTAGCTTGGGCTAAGGTAGGTTTGGTGCCACAATATCCAGCCTGCATTTCCAGCGCGTGTGTAACCGCCTGCTTCATCGTATGACTCCGCCTGCTTCGCTGGTCAAGAGTGTTTTATTGTCGGCCTGGCACGGTGGCGCAGCGGTGGAGCTGCTGCCTCACAGCGCCAGAGACCCGGGTTCGATCCTGACCACGGGTGCTGTCTGCACGGAGTTTGTACATGCCCCGTGAGCGCGTGGGTTTTCTCCGGGTGCTCCGGTTTCCTCCCACACTCCAAAGACGTGCAGGTTTGTAGGTAAATTGGCTTCTGTAAAATTGTACATTGTCTCTAGTGCGGGTAGCATAGTGTTAGTGTACGGGGTGATCACTGGTCGGCACGGACTCGGTGGGCCGAGCAGATATCGAGGATCGAACCCAGATCTCTGGCGCTGTAAGGCAGCAATTCTACCGCTGCACCACCGTGCCTCCCTTTAAATGGTTAATATGAATATTTTCAGGACAATTGATTCATCCATAAATTGTGTAAATCCTCAAAACACTTCAATTCTGTTGAGATAAGACTGTGGATTTCTCTTAGAGCTGCTCCCATGTATATAAAAATTCAGTGTATTCTGTATTAAGTTATAATGCAAAGATCGAGGACCAGAGGACATAGGTTAAAGATGAAGGGGAAAAGATTTAATGGGAATCCGAGGGGTAACTTTTTCACAGGCAATAAAGCTTCTATATAAATCGAATCCAGTCTGAAGAAGGCTTCCAACCCGAAACGGCCGCCAATTCCTTTTCACTTTGGGTGTATGGAACAAGCTGCCAGAGGAGGTAGTTGAGGCTGGGACTATCCCATCGTTTAAGAAACAGTTGAGCAGTTACATGGATAGGACAGGTTTGGAGGGATATGGACCAAGCGCAGACAAGAGGTAATAGGGAAGCTGGGACATTGTTGGCCGTTGTGGGTGAGTTGGGCCGAAGGGCCTGTTTCCACACTGTATGACTCTATGACTTTATGTCTTGTGTTGGCAAATTTGAATTATAGATTTTGATCAGATTCTTTAATCTGTTTTAGGAACACTACAATCTTGGAAATCCTACCATCCCATCCACCATTGGAGAGGAGTTCAGTTATAACCCTTTCATGAGAGTCAGGTATGACTAAATCCATGTTAACCATCTCAGGGAGAGACTGGACAGACGTGGATTGTTTTCTCTGGAATGTTGGAGGTTGCGGGGGAGACCTGATAGAAGTTGCCTATTCCTTTTTCCCAAAGGAGTCCCAGGTGTAAAGTATATTTACTAAAGAGCCTGTCCCACTTAGGCGAGTGCAGGAGACTCTGCGCTCGCCTCACGGTCGCCACATGCTCGCTGGTGGCCTCTGGTGAGTCTCCTTCATGGTCGAGAGATGTTCCCGCATTCTGACAATAGACAATAGGTGCAGGAGTAGGTCCATTTGGCCCTTCAAGCCAGCACCCCCATTCAATGTGATCATGGCTGATCATCCCCAATCAGTACCCCGTTCCTGCCTTCTCCCCATATCCCCTGACTCCGCTATTTTTAAGGGCCCTATCTAGCTCTCTCTTGAAAGCATCCAGAGAACCTGCCTCCACTGCCCTCTGAGGCAGAGAATTCCACAGACTCACCACTCCCTGTGAGAAAAAGTGTTTCCTCGTCTCCGTTCTAAATGGCTTACTCCTTATTCTTAAACTGTGGCCCCTGGTTCTGGACTCCCCTGGAAGGCAATAAAGATTCTAAATAAATTGAATCCAGTCTGAAGAAGGCTTCCAACCCGAAACGCCCGCCGATTCCTTTTCTCCAGAGATGCTGCCTGACCGGCTGAGCTTTTTTTTGCCTGTCTCAAGTAGTTGTCAGTATTAACATTTGAGAATAGAGAGGTGTGGTAAACAACAAGTGTTTTTTTTTTTTAAACAGGGAAAAAAGTGTGCAGGACCATGCTGGGAAGAAGGATGCAATTTCCACAATGGATGCAATCAGGAAAGAAAAAGACCGTTTTAAAGCCCCGGTGGATTAATTGAAAGGTGCGACCAAGTCACGGGCTTTCAATACACATTGACTTCTGCACCTACTATAATGGTGTAAAATATATTCAGTAATAAATCTTCTAAATAAATTGAATTTGCTTTGCTTTGCGGTCACGGTGGGGCAGCGGTAGAGTTGCTGCCTTACAGCGAATGCCGCGCCGGAGACCCGAGTTCGATCCCGACTACGGGTTCTGTCTGCATGGAGTTTGTGCGTTCGCCCCCGTGACCTGCGTGGGTTTTCTCTGAGATCTTCAGTTTCCTCCCACACTCCAAAGACGTACAGTAGGTTAATTATCTTGGTAAATCTAAAAATTGTCTCTAGTGGGTGTTAATGTGCGGGGATCGCTGGTCGGCACGGACCCGGTGGGCCGAAGGGCCTGTTTCCGCGCTGTATCTCTAAGCAACTCTAAACAAATGAAATATGTACAATATATGTTGCAAAACATACTTGGCTAATAAAGTATGATAATTATGATATCTAATTTTCATGTGTTGTAGATGAATGAAAATTGTAACATGTTCTTTCACTTCTGGCAGAGAGGTGATTTTCTTTTGCTCCATTTCTCTCTCCATCTTTTAGTCTGCTTTTAACTTGCTGCCATTTTCTTAGAAGCCAAGCGATTTAAGTGACTTTATACCTGAGCAAAAAGTCCCAGTCACTTCCCACTGACACCTGTCTGCCCTGTTTTACCGAAGCATGGAAAGCAAATGTTACATCATAAATGAATTGCCAGGGATTGAAAGAACACATCTCTGCCGATGACCGCACAGCGTCGCAATCTGAAAGTAGCCGCGGTCTCCCGGGCTCTCTGGACAAAGATTATGGAGCAAAGGATCACTAAATGTGTAAATAAATGAAATCAGATTCTTTCTATAGCCGCATGCAGTCACTTTATTTTAGAAACATAATTCTATTCCTGCTATGTTCTGGGCACTGAAGCCCGTTTGCACAGTGGCGCAGCATGTAGAGCTGCTGCCTCACAGTCCCGGGTTCGATCCTGACTTCAGGTGCCGTGCTGTCTGTGTGGAGTTTGCACGCCCTCCCTGTGACCGCGCGTGTTTCCTCCGGGTGCTCCGGTTTCCTCCCACGACCCCAAGACGCGCGGGCTTGCAGGCTAATCGGCCACTGTAATTTGTCCCCAGTGTGAAGGGAGTGGATGAAAAAGTGGGATAGCATAGAACTAGTGTGAGCGGGTTGAATGGTTGACGGGTTCGATGGTCAGCATGGACCCGGGGGGGCTGAAGGCTCTGTTTCCAGGTGCTGTATCTTTCAATCCCTTCGATCAATTTGAAGTAGCTTCAAGCTTCTGATTTACAAAATCCTAAATACAAAAATATATTTGTATCCTACTGGTCCCAATGCGAGTGTGAAAAAGAGTGAATAGTAAAAGTAAAAAATTAGATGATTTTGAATTAAATGTAATCATATTGAATTTTCGCAATTAATTTTTGCGATTCATTTAATATCAGTTAAGAATGTCGCTGTGGGAAGGAACAAAAACTGATGTCATTAAATAAAATCCAGAGTGAGTTTGAATGTGATACATGGACATGTTTCCCTCTTGTTCTCTGTGACACTAGAATTGTTCCACTGGACACATTAAAAAAAAAATATATATATGTTATTACAGATTTCATTTAGTCTTCAATGTCAGTTTATTGTCACATGTACCAGTTAAGGGCCTGTCCCACTGTACGAGGTAATTCAAGAGTTCTCCCGAGTTCTCCCCTGATTCGAGCTCATGTAATGTCCACGAGTAAAAAAATACTCGTGATGAAAAAAATGTTTACTTTTTACTTGTACGAGCCCCTAGCTGCCCGCTACGTATATTACACGAGCTCGAAACGAGAGAACTCGGGAGAACTCTTGAATTATCTCGTACAGTGGGACAGGCCCTTTAAGGTCCAGCGAAATTTGACTTCCATCTTGTGATTTTTCATTGTACAGTGGAATTGATATATCTAAAGTCAACAGCTGTGGGGACTGATAAAGAATGTAAGAACCCTTGTTTGTAGTCCCAACGAAAATGCTTAACACAAAGTGCTGGAGTGACTCAGCGGGTCAGGCAGCATCTGTGAAGAATGTGGATAGGTGACAGGTACAGGATACTGAGTTGGATGATCAGCCATGATCATATTGAATGGCAGTACAGGCTTGAAGGGCCTGGGACCCTTCTTCAGACTGATTCAGTACTCTGCTGTCTTTTTTTTGTAAACCAGCTTCTGAAGTTCCTTGTGTCTTCACAAATATTTAGTTCCTTTCAATGATATGACCTAGAATTTTAAGTGTAAACAAAATAGAAACGCTGTGTATGTGCTGGACCAGCTTTGCGAAACCCAGATTTGTTCCCTGTCACAGTCTGAATAGAGTCCCGACCCGTGTTCTCCCGAGATGCTGCCTGACCCGCTGAGTTACCCCAGCACTGTGTGACCAAAACTAACCACTGTTTAACGCTCTGCTAACTTATAACTTTTACGTTCGGCTCTTCCAGAATGCAGTTTTGTTTTTAACCGAGATTGGCCACTTCCTCAGTAAGTATCAGATAGTCTATAAGAAAACTACAGGCGCATCTCAATCGAAGAAGGTTCATGCTGACTTTTCTGCCGGGCTTTAGAATTATTCCGTAGATCTGTCCAGCACTCGGCTTGAAGAAACAAACTGTGTTTCTTTTCATCTTGATTAGCATCCCTGTGTGGAATCTGTGTGGTAAGACGTTTCTCCGTTGACAATATACCTCCTGATTGTGGTTTTGTTTTTGATTGCGTTATTGTCAATTTTTGAGAAGTTATAAAGAAAATGAATGAATAAATAAAATGCTTTGTGCTGTTGCATTTTGTGGAGACGTTTCTTTACCTGAAACCCGAATGTCTCCGTTACTGATTCGAAGACGAACCGGATGATTTTAAGAGCGAATTGGCTTTGGTAAAATTATAAATTGTCCCTAGCGTGTGCTTGGGATCGTGTTAGTGTATGGGGATCGCTGGTAGGCGTGGACTCGGTGGGCCGAAGGGCCTGTTTCCACACTCTTTCTCTAAACTAAACTAAGCTCCATGACTCTATGACAAGTTTGCTTTTTGTGTATTGAAAAGGAACTCAGACCAAATGAAAAATATCCACAGGGTCTTTAATAATTGGGATGATATGAAGTGCTGGTTGAAAAATGTCACTGTTCAGTTTAGTTCGACATTATAGTTAATCTTCAAAAAAAGTCTAAGGTAGAGTTATAGAACTATTACTTTAAAGCCTGTATTGGAGAAGATATTAGTCAAACATAGGTGAAATAATTCAAGAGTTCATAAGTGATAGGAGCAGAATTAGGCCATTCGGCCCATCAAGTCTACTCCGCCATTCAATCATGGCCGATCTATCTC
The DNA here is from genome assembly GCF_010909765.2 of Amblyraja radiata. Taxonomy (NCBI): domain Eukaryota; kingdom Metazoa; phylum Chordata; class Chondrichthyes; order Rajiformes; family Rajidae; genus Amblyraja; species Amblyraja radiata. The sequence continues at coordinate 37,171,790 of NC_045977.1, forward strand.
TCCCTCCTAACTCCATTCTCTTGCCTTCCCCCCCATAACTCCTGACACCCGTCCGAATCAAGAATCTATCCATGTATCTCTGCCTTAAAACCATGCAGTGACTTGGCCTCCACAGCCTAGTGCCTCTTAAAGTGAAATGAAGGCATCGCCATTGTGCATTTACGAAGAAGTGTTTAACAAATGAGCAATTATATTGGCGAGAAGCGATGATTTATTATATGGCCTGACATTCAGAAAACGTTTACTTTCAGAGAAGACATGCGGCCAACATCGGCACAGGGGCCAAAGAGGAAGTTAAAAATTGCCGAACAAATTGGTTAGAAAATAGGAACCAGAGGGTAGTTATCAATAGTAATAGTGGCTGCTGTGACCAGATCAGAGCTCCAGGGATCCACCCCATGTACATAGTGTTTATAAATGATCCCGGTGAAATTATTGTATTTAAATCATTTGCCTTTTGCAGATAATTGTGTGGGAAAGCAAAATGTCCTGGACAGGATGAAGAGATCTAACGACAGCTGAAGAATTGGGCCAACGATCCATAGTCCCACGGTGTGAAAATATTAAATTTGATGAACAATTTTGGCACGTGTGTCATTAAAATAGGACGCGTCAGGGGAAACAAATGATTGGTGATTTTTTTTTTAACCAGATGCTAAAGATTATCCCTCGTTTGCAGCAATTGGCAAGACAAATAATAGACAGTGTGAACCCACACTTGTGTAAGCCGTCGATGATTCCTGTGTCTGTGTAGATCATCAGTAATGTGGTTAAATGCAGGTGAGACTTATGTTATTTGCACTACCAGTTTATTTATTCATGTGTGTATATATTTATATCATGGTATATGGACACATTTATCTGTTTTGTAGTAAATGCCTACTATTTTCTGTGTGCTTAAGCAAAGCAAGAATTTCATCGTCCTATACAGGGACACATGACAATAAACTCACTTGAACTTGAACTTGAACTGGAATGTAGGGCAGAATGGAGCGGCTACTAAGATTATTCTGAAGAGGTACGTTTTCCGCATGAAGTCCATGTGAGCCGACTGTCGTTCCACCTCCAGCATCAAACGTTTCAGGAAAAGGGCAAAGAGCAGCCAAGTGGTCAAAGCTCCTGCTCGACATCTGCCCAGTAAAACAGACACCAAATGCCGGAGGGAACCTGAACGGCAACCTCTGGAGACTTTGTGCCCCACCCAAGGTTTCCGTGCGGTTCCCGGAGGTTGCAGGTGGTTGCCGGAGGTTGCAGGTAGTGGACGCAGGGAGGGAGACTGACAAAAACCTCCGGGAACCGCACGGTTTCCTAAGTGGGACAGGGGCATTAACTCAGCTGGACAGGCAGCATCTCTGGAGAAAAGAAATGGGTGAGGTTTCGGGTCGACTCGAGACCCTTCTTCAGACCCGAAAGGTCACCCATTCCTTCTCTCCAGAGATGCTGCCTGTCCCGCTGAGTTACTCCAACATTTTGTGTCTACGGTTTAAACCAGCATTTGTAGTTCCTTCCTAGAACAACAACCCAGTGACCACTGCTGAAGACTTTAGGCTCCAGATGGGTTCATACGTTTCTAAGTTTTAGGAGCAGAATTAGGCCATTTGGTCAATCATCCACTCCGCCATTCAATCATGGCTGATCTATCTTTCCCTCTCAACCACATTCTCCTGCCTTCTCCCCATAACCCCTGACACCCGTACTACATAAAGCAGGCTCAGAACCAGGCTGGGACTAGTTTAGTATATTTTATTGTCATGTGTACCGAGGTGCAGTGAAATGCTTTTTTTTTGTTGCGTGCCATCCAGTCAACGAACAGACTGTACATGATTACAATCAAGGTGTCCACAGTGTACAGGTACAGGATGAGGGGAATAACGTTTAGTCCAAGATAAAGTCCATTAAGTAAGTAAGTAAGTTTATTGGCTAAGTATTCACATACAAGGAATTTGCCTTGGTGCTCCGCCTGCAAGTAACAACATGACATACAGTGACAGTTACGAATGACTCAGAAAACATTAAACATTAATAATAATAAGACATGAATGATAAAACACCATTGATCAAGCATGTGAACCAACAAAATACTGATTAAAATACTTAAAGTCTGATTAAAGATAGCTTGAAGGTCTCTAAATGTGAAAAATGTCCCCCGTGAAGGATAGTGTTAATGTGCAGGGATCGCTGGTCAGTGCGGACTTGGTGGGCCGAAGGGCCTGTTTCCATGCTGTATCTCTAAACTAAATGAAACTAAACTAAACTTAGCTTAGAGACATTGCCATGAATAACACACAGTGTCGTAGTGTGTTACAGCGTGGAAACAGGCCCTTTGGCCCAACTTGCCCACACCTGCCACCATGTCCCGTCTACACTAGACCCGCCGATTTGCCCATACCCCTCTAAACCTGTCATAGCCATGTACTGTCTAAATGTTTCTTAAACTTTGCAACGGTACCCGCCTCAACTACCTCCTCCGGCAACTCATTGTAAATACTGTGTTGTGTGTTTAAGTCTAGGTTTATTATCGTCATGTGTAAAGCTTTGCTTTCCCTGCATCCAAACAGATCGGATAAACCATAAATAGATCCAATCGAGTGAAACTTAAGTACAATAGAGCAAAGGGGAAGATACGGAGTCGTGGAGTCATACCGCATAGAAGCAGGCCCTTCAGCCCAAGTTACTCGTGCCGACCAAAATGCTCCATCTGCCCACATCTCTCTAAACCTATACTGTCCATGTACCTGTACAAATGTTGTTGTCGTGCTGAATATAGTTCTCAGCACATTGCAACACATCAGCTCCATTGACAAAGGCCAGTGTCCTCCCCCCCCCCCCCTATGGATGGAGGTTAATCTGACAGTCCCTAGCTTGTCCAATATGTGTGTGTAGTTATGGGAGTATGATTTCTACCTGTAGCTATTCTTCCAAAGTATCTAAAGTAAGCTGGGACAGTTCTTGCTATTAAGCTGTTGAAGTCACAATGCTGATGTAGCTTCTTTGCACAAAGTGGAGATTAAACCAGCTGTGAAGCCAACTCCGGCTGCTTCTGTCTTCACAGTGAGAACTTATATACGTCTTTTGCCTTTAGTTCATTTTTAACCAGGTGAAATTACATTTGTAGCTTGGTTCACATATACAAACACACACGCACACACATACAATGCACACACACACACGTGCACACACGCACGCATGCACACGCATGCATGCACTCACGCACACAGGTGCACACACTCACACATGCACAAGCACACACACACACTTTTCCAACTATTTACGGCAACAATGAAGGTAGATTGATCCATTCCCTGTGTGGGGATATTCAGTCTGTTATCAAAATATAATCAATGTTAATTAGGAGCAATTTGAAGAGAACGCTGATGTCAGCAACATTTACCCATCTGCAGCGGGTTTAATTTCTGAGCAACAGTGATTAATAAAGTTAATTGAGCACGACTAATCGTTGTATTTTAATTATTTAATCCGAATATTTTTGAGCCCCACCGCAGCCATTTTCAGGTGGTTGGTGATATACACCGATTGATACTAATTGGTGTAGCATTAATCAACAAAATTACAATCATTTATCTTTAGGATGTGTAGTTCCCAGGAGCCAGGCACACGTGAAGTTTGCCCACTTTGGCCCCCGACTAATCTGACGTAATTGCCTCTCCATACCTGTTTAAAGATGATGCACACTGACATGCTATAGAATTTTGTAACCACTGTAAAATGCGTCCGATTGACAAAGTTCTTTTATATAATCTATGACTCCAATCCCTTTGTTATTCGGCCGTCCTCATCCACCCCCCACACACAATCTTACAGAAGCCAATTAACCTACAAACCCGCAGGTCTTTGGGATGTGGGAGGAAACCGGAGCACCCAGGGGGTCACAGGGAGAATGTGCAAACTCCACACAGACAGCACCCGAGGTCAGGATCGAACCTGGGCCTCCGCCGCCGTGAGGAGGCTGCGCCACCGTGCTGGAATCGCAAGTGAGAACAGGTGTGGATGACGACAAATGTGACATAATTCCAAGTAAACTTTCTGAATGGCTTTACCAGAAGTTTGAGAAAAATAAGATGGTGATTCTGAGCAAATTAGGCAGAAGCTATATTCATTCTGAGAACCCATTAATGCCGCAGTGGGATTTCTGGAAAGCATAACAGAAAAGTGACCTTACACGAGTCTTGGCACTTGTATTTTTGATAGGAATTGGCCAAAATATGAATCCCTTGAAGCTTTTGTAAATCAATCTGAATAGCCAGAAATCTTGTCCGACCAGTGATAAGGGAAATAACATCTGCAGTGAATTTAGCGTCTACCACCCGGACAAAGATTAAACTGACTTCTGGATAGTCTGCAAGTCAGTCATCGTTCATCTGTACTTTACTAACCCAATGTAACATGGTGTGGCTGTAGTGGCGACACAGTGGCACAGAGCCGCTGCCTCACGGCACCAGAGAAGAGGGTTCGATCCCAGCCTCGGACGCTGTCTGTGTGGAGTTTGTACCTTCTCCCTGTGACCATGTGGGCTTCCTCCGGGTGCTCCGGTTTCCTCCCACATCCCAAAGACGTGCGGGTTTGTAGGTTAATTGGCCCTCTGTAAATTGCTCCTGAGTGGATGAGAAAGTGGGGATAACATAGAACTAGTGTGAATGGGTGACGAGTCTGAAGAAGGGTCTCGACCCGAAACGTCACCTATTCCTTCGCTCTATAGATGCTGCCTCACCCGCTGAGTTTCTCCAGCATTTTTGTCTACCAATGATCAGCGTGGAATCGGTGCTGTAACTAAAGTTAAAAAACTTAACCAGCAATCAATTTCATTAACAAACACTAACTTTGTTTGCTTATAGAATGATCTGTTTTTGTTTTTAAGAGATACAGCATGGAAACAAGTCATTGAGCCTTGAGTCTACTCTGATTATTCATCATCATTTCCCACTAGTTCTATGTTAGCCCAGTTTCGCAAACCTACACGTGTATGGAATGTACCGGTTCCTCACTCCCCTCCATTGAGTCTGTCCAAAGCAAGCGTTGTCTGCGAAGGGCGTGCAGCATCGCCAAGGACTGCTCTCACCCCAACCACAGTCTGTTTACCCTCCTACCATCCGGGAGGCGCTACAGGTCTCTCCATTGCCGGACCAGCAGGTCCAGGAACAGCTTCTTCCCTGCGGCTGTTACACTACTTAACTCTGTACCTCGGTGACTGCCAATCAATTGGAATGTGGGGGAAACCAGAGCACCGGAGAAAACCCACGAGGTCACAGGGAGAAGGTACAAAACTCCACACAGACAGCACCCGTAGTCGGGATCGAACCCGGGTCTCTGGCGCCGTGAGGCAGCAGCTCTGCCCATTGCGCCACCGTGCCGCCACTAAGAGACACGATTCTGTCTGTAAAGGGTTAATCGTGTGTGTTGCTGAGCTGAAAAGCTCTGCAGTGAGAATTTTTCTAATGAATAACATTTCAGCACATTAGGCTGCCCTACCTGGCCCATCACAAGGCTAACAGATGCACCGTGAACAGAGGAACTCTGGCAGTAATGACGCCCCATGAGCAGCACTGACACCGAATCACGTTTGTCGATGGAAAGCATTTAGTCACCACAACCCAACCCCCCCCCCCCACCCCTCCACTCCATCAAACAAACTAATTAGTGTTAATTAGTTTATTTAGTAAAGTGCTGAGCAAAAAAAAGCAAAAGACTCAGGTGGGTATAACTCGAAAATGAACACAAGGCACCAAATGATGGTGATCTATCACAATGATTTATAGTCCCAGGCTGGTAGTGGCAATACATGAATGAGTGACCCTGCCCGAAGTTACCAACTGCAGTCTTATAAAAATAGAAACTGTTTTAAATGAATAACAAGCTAGTTACTCAGTGGCAGACTCAGTTATCTCTCAAACCAAGCCAGCGTTTGGTATGTTTTTAGCTCACCTTTTACATTTGGTTCGTATGTTTTTGTTTAGCTTTAGTTTTTAGAGATACAGGTTCTTCGGTCCCCGGAGTCCATGCCGACCAACGATCACCAGTTCACACTCGTTCAATGTCATCCCACCTTCGCATCTACAGAGGCCAATTGACTTGCACACCCAAACCTCTTTGGGATGTGGGAGGAAACTGGAGCGCCTGGTGGAAACCCACATGGTCACGGGGAGAACGTGCAAACTCCACACAGACAGCACTCGAGCTCAGGATTGAACCCAGATCTCTAGCACTGCGAGGCATCAGTTATAGCAGCTGCGCCACTGTATCACCCTCCAATTCACTCAATCGGATAAATCACAAGCAGAAGTTAGGAGGTCATGTTGCAGTTGTATAAGACATTGGCGAGGCCACTGTTTAGAGTATTAGAAACATAGAAATTAGGTGCAGGAGTAGGCCATTCGGCCCTTCGAGCCTGCACCGCCATTCAATATGATCATGGCTGATCATCCATTGTGTGGGAAGGAACTGCAGTTGCTGGTTTAAACTGAAGAAAGACACAAAATGCTGGAGTAACTCAGCGGGGCAGGCCGCATCTCGGGAGAAAAGGAATGGGTGACATTTCGGGTGGAGACCCCTCTTTAGACTGCAGTATTAGAGTATTGGGACGACAGATGGCACAATGGGCTAAGTGTTCGGCTGGCAACCGGAAGGTAGCCGGTTCGAATCCCGCTTGGAGTGCATACTGTCGTTGTGTCCTTGGGCAAGACACTTCACCCATCTTTGCCTGTGTGTGAATGTGTGTGAGTGATTGGTGGTGGTCGGAGGGGCCGTAGGCGCAGATTGGCAGCCACGCTTCCGTCAGTCTGCCCCAGGGCAGCTGTGGCTACAGAAGTAGCTTACCACCACCGAGTGTGACTGAGGAGTGAATGAATAATGCGATGTAAAGCGCCTTGAGTATTAGAAAGGCGCTATATAAATCCCATCCATTATTTATTATTATTATTGTGTTCAGGTCTAAGCACCATGCTAATACGAAAGATGTTGTCAAGCTAGAAAGGGTACAGAGAAGATTTACGTGGATGTTGCCAGGACTAGAGAGTCTGAGCTAAAGGGAGAGGTTGAGTAGGCTGGGACTCTATTCCTTGGAGCGCAGAAGGATGAGGGGTGATCTTATAGAGGTGTATCAAATCATGAGAGGAATAGATCGGGTAGATGCACAGAGTGTCTTTCCCAGCGTAGGTGAATTGAAGACTAGAGGACATAGGTTTAAGGTGAAAGGGAAACAGTTTAAAAGGAATCTGAGGGATGACTTTTTCACACAAAGGGTAGTAGGTGTATGTAACAAGCTGCCAGAGGAGGTAGTTGGGGCAGCGACTATCCCAACATTTAATAAAGTTAGACAGGTACATGATTAGGACAGGTTTGGAAGGATATGGACCAAACACCAGCAAGTGGGACAAGTGTGGCTGGGACATGTGGGCCGGTGTGGGCAAGTTGGGCCGAAGGGCCTGTTTCCACACTGCATCACTCTGTGACTCTATAACACAATTGAATGATGCATGGTGCAAAGGAATGAACGGCCTTCCATGTGACCACAGGGAAGTTTCATATTGAACTCAGAATGCTTCTGATACCTTCCCTCTCTATTCTCAGTCTTGATGCAATGTCCTTCAGCAGTTTGTACTTCCTATGGATTATTGTACCACAACCTGGCCATGACTTCTATACCTCATGTATTCAAGAGAGAGTTAGATATGGCTCTTAGGGCTAACGGAATCAAAGGATATGGGGAGCAAGCAGTATCAGGGCACTGATTTTGAATGATCAGCCATGATTATATTGAATGGCGGTGCTGGCTCAAAGGGCCGAATGGCCTACTCCTGCACCTATTTTCTATGTCCAGTCACTGTGTCTGAGGGAGCCTGAATTCCCTAGATGCCTATTTATCGCTGGGAAACACTGTATAGCTCTGAAATGCACTTGATGTAGAACGCATGGTGTTTGGTTATTTTACATATAATTAAAACCAAATGGAGTTGGAGTCACACAAGCTTATTAAATCTTAAACTCTGCACGGGTGTCTGGGGTTATGGGGAGACGGCAGGAGAATGGGGTTGAGAGGGAGTAGACTTGATGGGCCATACGGCCTAATTCTGCTCCAATCACTTGTGAAAACTCAGTTGAATATTCTCTTTCAACGTGCTAATTGTCCAAGGGTGCCCCCTGTAGGCAAGGAATATACAGGGAAACATCCTTCAACAGATGTTTCATCAAGTGTCGAAGGGTAGAGCTGCCATCTGGTGGACTAACCGAGAACCAGAACCCAAAGAGATCTTGAAAGGTCATTAGTGATAGTAGAATTAGACAATTCGGCTCATCATGTCTACTCTGCCATTCAATAGTGGCTGATCTATCTCTTCCTCCATTCTCCCACCATTACCACCGACACCCATACTAATCAAAAAGGACACAAAATGTTGGAGTAACTCAGCGGGTCAGGCAGCAAGCATGGATAGGTGACGTTTCAGGTCGAGACCATTCTTCAGAATCCTGCTGATCCTAGCCCTTTGTAATTGAGTCTCCCTGATTATATAGGGACGTGGATGGGGAATAATGTGTGGGGGCAGCAGAAGATGTCACAGCAAGAAAGAATTTTATATAAAATCTGGGGCAGTGCACTTTTATCATCCTCTCAATCCGAAGGTCAAAGCAAACATTTTTCACAACCTGAACACTTGCTTATTACAAATTTTATTTATTAATAAATTTATTTGTCTAAAACTTTAGTCAAATTTTGATCATGTACAAAATCAGTAATAATCAACCTGTGTACTTCAGTATTATTTGCTGTTTGGTGAAAGGATTTGCCCACAGTCTATTAGGCAAACGGTAGTGGAATGTTTCCGAGAACATTCCGGAAGGTGCCAGCTGCCAATATTTCTTTGTGGTCGGGCACATCAAACTCCAGAAAGCCATGCAGATCTTTTATTTCTCACCCATTCTTGCATTAGTCCCCTGGGGAAGAGAAGTAAAGAAGTCCATGGAGTTTCTGGTTTTCGAGGGATTGGGGCCCATGAGGGGAAAATGGGACTAGCTACGATGGAGCATTCTGGTCGGCATGGACGAGTTGGGCCGAAGGGCCTGTTTCCATGCTGTATGACTCATCCAGTCTATCCGACGGGAGGCATTGGTGGGTCAGCACACTATTGGTAATCAACAAACCACCATCAGCGAGAGGTGGGAACTCAAGATGTCTCTTGTGTAGAGTCCAGCAGCACAGACAAATTAGGCTGGAAACTGGGTATTGGCGTTATTCAGTTACCTGTCCATGAAGGTTGATGCCTTTCTTACACCGAACAGAAGCAGGGTCAGGAGCAGACCAGCGGCCCATTAAATCTGGTCCATCGTTCAGCAGCATCTATGCCGACCAGCGATCACCCCGCACACTAGCACTCTCCGACACCCGAAACGTCACCCGTTCCTTCTCTCCAGAGATGTTGCCTGTCCCGCTGAGTTACTCCAGCATTTTGTGTCTAGCACTATCCTACACACTGGGGACAATTTACAATTTTACCGAAGCCAATTGACCTACACACCTGCAAGTCTCTGGAGTGTGGGAGGAAACCAGTGAACTCGGAGAAAACCCATCCGGCCACAGAGAGAACAAACCAACTCTGTACGGGCAGCACGCGTGGTCACGATTGGACCCAGATCTATGGCGTTGTAAGGCGGCAATTCTCCTGCTGTGCCACTCCAAATGGGTTTTAATTGAATTGAATAGAATTTATTTGCCACACAACCAGGGTCGGTGGAATTTGGGTTGTCAGCAGCGGTACAATAATAAAGAACACACAACCACAATAAAAATGTAACACAAACATCCACCACAGCATTCATCACTGTGGTGGAAGGCACAGAACTTGGCCAGTCCTCCTCCATTTTCCCCCGTGGTCGGGACCTCCACCCTCCGCAGCCGTTGCTGCAGGCGTCCAGATGGTAAGAGACAAAGTCAAAGTCAAGGTAAGTCCAGGATCGGCTCTTCCCCACCGGAGACCGCGGCTTCAGGTTGGTGTAGGCCGCAGGCCGGCGGTCGAAGATTTAAGGTTCCCGCCGCGCCGCAGCCAGAAGCACCGCAGACCGCAGGTCGAAGCTCCCCTCCAGGGGTGATGGTAAGTCCATGCCGCACCCGCGGTAGAGGTTGGCCGCGGGCCGGCCGTGATGGCTTCTTCTTCCCCCGGGTCCCCCATGAGGGATCCCGGGCTGCGGACGCCGCGCCATCTGGAGCTCTGCAGACCGCGGCTTCAGGCTGCCACGGGCCAGCGAAACGGAGCGCTCCCCTCCAGCGAGCCCCAGCGATGGCTCGCCCGCTCCACGCCGAGAGTCCACGCTGCGCCCGCCGCTGAAGCCCCGGGCGCGTCTCCGGAAAGGCCGCGCCGATCCTCGTTGTTAGGCCACGGGGGAGGCGACCTGGAAAAAGTCACCTCTCCGTGGAGGAGGCGACCGAAGCGGTTCCCCCCTTACCCCCCACACCACCCCCCACACAAGACACACAAGACACACAAAGGACACACAAAGGAACATTAAAACTTTAAAACATACTAAAAATTGAAAAGACTAACGCGCTGCTGACAGGCGCTGCCCCTACGACACCCTGATGACACCTTCCTGCACTCTCTCCCCCTCTCTCTCTATGCACTTTGACCCAGTTGTCAGAGGTAGAAAATTCTGAAGATTCACCATACCGAGAAGATAACCCCCTCATCTCCTTCCGAATTGGGTGACCCTCATAACGAATCTATGCTCCCATAAATCAACCTTGTGTGTGTTATTTCCCAAGCCAGCACATAAATGTGGCAACATTAACTGCACGCAGTAGTCCTGGTGAGGTTTGACCAGCTCCATGGAAATTTTACAAGTACACCTACTTTTTTATACCCCACACCCCTTGCAATAAAAGGTCAAAACAAAATCATTGGGTTTAATATGTGTAAGCAAGCAGTCTCTTCAGCACAACTGCATTGCAGGTCCCATTTACAGCACAGAATGATGTGATGAGCTATTTGGGTCTTGCACATTTCTCCTGTGCACTTGGACCAGCCATTTCAAACCCCTCGACCAAAATGACAGCAGCCAGAGCAGCAATAGAACAGCAGGTTCCCCAACCCACTGTTATTGCTCTGTATTGGTGAAAAACAGCCGTGTTAGCTTTTAACACCTTCACCTTTTCTCAACACTTGCTTTTCCTTCTCCTCGCGAGGTGATCTTTCACAGGCCAAATGCAGGCAGGTGGGACCAGTGTAGATGAGGCAACCTGGTCGGCGTGGGAAAGTTGGGCTGGCGGTCCTGTTTCCATGCTGTGACTCTCTCAATGACTGTATCAAGTTGAACTTGAAGGGGCAATTATTGTTTTTGTACATTTTATTAATTTGCACTGTTGAAACTGCTTTGGTTTCCTGTTTAGTTTAGTTTAGAGATACAGCGCGGAAACAGGCCCTTTCGGCCCTCCGACCAGCGATCCCCGCACACTAACACTATCCTACACCCACTCGGGACAATTTTTACATTTATACCAAGCCAATTAACCTACAAACCTGTACGTCTTTGCAGTGTGGAAGGAAACCGAAGATCTCGGAGAAAACCAATGCAGGACACGAAGAGAACATACAAACTCCGTACAGACAGCACCCGTAGTCGGGATCGAACCCGTGTCTTCAGCGTTTAATTTGCTGTAAGGCAGCAGCTCTACCGCTGCTCCACCCTGCCGCCCTATCCATTGTCAGGGCATAATCCACACTATTCTTTCAGAATGGCAAGGACGCCTGTAAGTTGAATATCTATTTTAAATGTTAGCCCGTCTCCTAAGAACATAACAAATTAAATTCTGACAACAATTCACCAAATTCCTGTTTCAAATAAAAGGTACGGTTGTCAACCTTGTTAATGTCCATCAGGTGCTTTCTATATAAAAGTTGGTGCTTCACCATTTAATGTTCAGGGCACTGTCCACCTTCTCCACAGCATGGTACTGTGTGTGTAGCGTTTGCGTGTGACCCGTGCCACCCAGCCACTGTTGGTAGAGCAGCTCGATGGACTTGTTTGCTTCAGGTGCCTGTACCGTCACTGCTGTGTAGAGCTCCTCCACTTGCTGCAACAAATCCTTACCAGACCCGGATACCTCTGCTCGTATCTGACCGCCGCCATTCAGACAACCTGAAGACAGGAACAGACCAGATTAGTTAGTAAGTGTTTTTTTTTTTAAAAGGAAAAATTAATATATAATCATATTATATCATCGCAGCACGATGGCACAGCAGTAGAGTTGCTGCCGTACCGCACCAACGACCTGGGTTCGATTCTGACTGCGGGTGCTGTCAGTATGGAGTTTGTACATTCTGTGCAGCCTGGATTTAAGCCTTTAAAAAGATTTACAGTGTAATGCAAACTTGAATGCCAATCTTTGTGGATCACTAATAGTTCAATCAAATACCATCTATCTTCAACTGAAAATGCCACTACCTTCACTTATAAAATTAGTAAGAATCCATCTAAAATGAGCAAATTCTTACAAGGGCAAATTTCCTGTCAATTTAACATCACCAGTTTATTCACATTTACAATGGGAACTGCCATTCAACTGTCAACAAGTTTATAGAGCAGCCATCCATTATCCAAAAGATAATATGTGGTTTGAAACTGACCGAGAGTCTGTCCAACCTCTCTCTATCTCTAACAGCCCATAATCCAGGCATCATTCTGGTAAACCTCCTCTGCACCTTCTTCAATGGGGCAACTAGTTACACGCAATGAGTCTAGGACCAGAGAGCAGGGCCTCCAAATAAGAGGATGTACCTTTAGAATGGTGATGAGGCTTCTTTGCATAGCCATTAGGCTATTAAACAATACAACCCCAAATAAGCTCTGAACTACATAGACTATTATTGTTATTATTGCACAATTATTGTTTGTTTGTTTTTTATGGTGTGTGTGTGCGTGTATATACACACACTGAACTTTTTTTACTCATTTATTATATTGTTTAATCTACTATGTTTCCACATTGTATTGTGCTGCTGCAAGTAAGAATGCCATTGTTTAGTTTGGGACATATGATGATAAAACACTCTTGACTCTTGAAATGTGATTTAAGCAAAGTCCTATCACACTGCGCCATGACTTTCTGACTTATTGAATTCAATGTCCCGGCTAATGAAGGCAAGCATATCCTATGCCTTCTTATCACACTATCTACTTCTGCCTGCCTGTGATTCACCTCCCTCCATTCCCTGCATATCCATGCGTCTATTCAAAAGCTTCTTAAGTGCCACTATTTTATCTGCTTCCACCACCACCATCACTGGCAGCACCTGCTCTGTAACATTAGTCTAATGTATAGGATCCCAGCAAGGCTAAGCTCATCCGATGAACTCCACGTGGTCTACAAGAATTACCCGAGGGGCAACTTTTCAGGGCATTATTCATCGTCTCCACTGATGGGTGCATGGAAGGAGCTGCCGGAAGAGGTAGTTGAGGCAGGAACTACCAGAACGTTTAAGAAACAATTAGACAGGTACATGGAGAGGATAGGTTTAGAGGGATATGGGCCAAACGCATGCAGGTGGGACTAGTGTAGATGGGACATATTGGTCAGTGTGGGCAAGTTGGGCCAAAAGGCCTGTTTCTATGCTGTATGACTCTATGAAATGGAATCAGCAAGGGAGCACAGCGACAGGTACAGATAATCTATCACACCTACATTTTAATTTCTCAAAGCTTTACCTGAAGGACAAGCCATCACTTCCACATAATGGTACGTCAACTTTCCGCGCTTTAGTTTCTGCACCAGATTTTGAATATTCCTAAATCCGTAGGCTAATGCAAAGCGGAGCAGTACATTCCCATCCTGTTCCAGCGTCACCTCCTGGAAATCCTTATTCCTGCAGAAAAGAAAAATTGAAGATGGAAGAACCAGATAGTTGCACTTTGGGTGGTCGAATGCAAGGGGAAATTATACAATTAATGGCAAGACCCATAACGGCATTGATGTGCAGAGGAATCTGGGCATCTTGGTCTTATTTGACATCAAAATAATGGTCTGAATAAGGAGGTGGAAATGTGTGTACATTTCTGAACAATTAATTTGCACTTTTCTTCATAGAAGAACAATATGACATTGGGATCTGTATTATGGAGAAAGAGAGTGAATTATTGGAAATGATTCGCATAGAGAGAAGGGCCTTATTAAGGGGTCTAACAATTATATAAGGCGTCAGCAAAAGGCAATGTTCAATGGTAGTGTTGGTGCCCAGAGAGCTGAGCACAGTGAGGTTAGGCAAGACTCCGTTAGGTTACTTGCCGTTCATGGTTTAACTCAATGATTTGGACTTAATTGTCGGAGCCACAATGTTCCAATGAAATCAAAATACTATTCGTGGCTAATGGTGAAGAAGAAAATGCGAGGCTGCAGGAAGATATCAATACAATGACAAAGGTGGCGTGGAACTTAATTTGAAGAAGATTATGTATTCTCGAAGGAAAAAGAGAAGGCATTTTATTCCTCCTCTCATTACCTGAAGCCCTGTTGTCTCCTTTTCACCGCATCACTTATTCCACCCATCTGCCAATCAACCCTCTCACGTGTATCCACCTATCACTCGCCATACCGTGTCCCGCTCCCACCTCTTTTCCAGCTTCCTCCCACCTCTCTCTCTTTTCCAGCTTGCTCCGCCTCCTACAATCAATCTGTAGAAGGCTCCAACCCGAAATGTTCTTTGTCCATTCCCCATAGATGCTGCCTGACCCACAGAGATCCTCCAGCCTTTGCTTTTGGCTCAAGGAAGAGCAGGACAAGTAAAATACACTATGTGTTATTGATACTAGGAGGGATCTTGGACTGCAAGTTCTCAGGTCCCTGAAGATAGAAGGATAAATAGATCAGGTGGTTTAAAAGGAAAGTGGATGTTGGGCTCAACAAAGCGTGAATACACCTTTGTGGTTGAGATGACACTGACTTTAGACTCTCTGAACAAACGGTCAGCCAACTAATATCGGGGGTGCGTACAGAGAAACTTGCTAGAACCACTTGCTACAAAATCAACAGCAGCAACAACCAGGTTCAGGAATAGCTACTTCCCCACAGCCATCAGGCTATTAAACCTGGCTCGGACAAAACTCTGATTATTAATAACCCATTATCTGTTATTTGCACTTTATCAGTTTATTTATTCATGTGTGTATATATTTATATTATGGTATATGGACACACTGATCTGTTTTGTAGTAAATGCCCACTATGTTCTGTGTGCTGAAGCAAAGCAAGAATTTCATTGTCCTATCAGGAACACATGACAATAAACTCACTTGAACTTGAACTTGAGCTCAAAATCAAACTTGCTACAAAATCAACAAAGGTACGAGAGGAGAAATTCTCGAAGGAGTCCTCGACAGTCTCACGTCTGCTTAGCCTAAAGCACAAAGCCAGCTGTAGTTCGAAGGGGCGGCTGCGGGAGTGTCACGCTGTGTTAGTGTGAAACACTTGTCAGCCCACAACACGAGCACTGGACACTGCACTGCAGGAAGGATGTGATAATGCTAGAAAGGGTGTAGAGGAAATCTGTAGAAGGCGTTGCCAAGACTGGGAAATTGTCGTTACGTGGAGTGTGTGGCTAAGCCAAGCTTGTTTTCTTTGGAACAAAGCAGAGGGGACATTTAATTGAGGTCTATAAAATTACGAGTAGCTTAGTTAGGACGAACATGAAGGATTCATTTCCCTGAGGCCCAAGAATTAGTAGAGATAGACTTAAGTTCATTATTAAAAGGAATAGCGGGGGATTGAAACTGTTTTCACTCCATAAGTAGTGCCAGTGTGGTACTCACTGGCTGAAAAAGTGGAGAGAGAAGACCACGACGCTATGAAGGTATAAGGACGATCACCTTTGTCATAACCAACTGACCAAGAAATGGGTTTCGAACCGAAACGCCACCCATTCCTTCTATCCAGAGATGCTGCTTGTCCCTGGCTAATGGAATCAAGGGATAACGGGAGAAAGCAGGAATGGGGTATTAATTTTTGATGATCAGCCATGATCATATTGAATGGTGGTGCTGGCTCGAAGGGCCGAATGGCTTACTCCTGCACCTATTTTCTATGTTTCGATGTCCTGCTGAGTTACTCCAGCATTTTGTGTCTATTGGCCAAGCAATGGGAAGCGGGATTAATCTAAAATGACACTGCTGGGTCTGGATTTTCTCTGACGTCTGAAGAAGGGTTCGGATCCGAAACGTCACCTATTACTTTTGTCCAGAAATGCTGCCTGACCCGCTGAGTTACTCCAGCACTTTGTGTCTATCTAAAGTGACATTACTTGGCTGGCCCAGACACATTCCTGTGCTACAAGTTTCTATAATCGATTTAGTAAGTGAAAACACTTAAAGGTAACCTGTTTAGTTCTGGCTTCTGAACGGTTAACATTAACAAAGTTACATAATAGACAATAGGCAATAGGTGCAGGAGTAGGCCATTTGGCCCTTCGAGCCAGCACCGCCATTCAATGTGATCATGGCTGATCATCCCCAATCAGTGCCCCGTTCCTGCCTTCTCCCCATATCCCCTGACTCCGCTATCTTTAAGAGCCCTATCTAGCTCTCTCTTGAAAGCATCCAGAGAACCTGCCTCCACCGCCCTCTGAGGCAGAGAATTTCACAGACTCACCACTGTCTGTGAGAAAAAGTGTTTCCTCGTCTCCGTTCTAAATGGCTTACTCCTTATTCTTAAACTGTGGCCCCTGGTTCTGGACTCCCCCAACATCGGGAACATATTTCCTGCCTCTAGTGTGTCCAAGCCCTTAACAATCTTATATGTTTCAATGAGATCCCATCCTTCTAAACTCCAGAGTGTACAAGCCCAGCTGCTCCATTCTCTAAGCATATGTCAGTCCCGCCATCCCGGGAATTAACCTTGTAAACCTCCCTCAATAGCAAGAATGTCCTTCCTCAAATTAGGGGACCAAAACTGCACACAATACTCCAGGTGTGGTCTCACTAGGGCCCTGTACAATTGCAAAAGGAATAGTAAAAATAGTAATAGTAAAAAGCAACGGTTGTCTAATCCATCTGGCTGCCTTTGGCCTGGTCCAGGGTAGACTGGACTAACTCAAGGTGAATCATTTGGCTTTTGGACCCATTACAGCCCAACAAAACCTTGCCTCCGTCTGATAATGCACATAAAGCACATACAGTTGTTATGGTACACTGATCAATTATCTCCCTGCTAGCCAGGAGTTTCCAAGGCAATCCCATGCCATGCTCTGGCAGAGTTGAGCCATTGAATAAACCTGCAAACATGTTAGGCTGAGTGTGAAGGAAAATCAAATCTTCCTATTGTAGTTAGGAAAACAAGGGAAGTACATTTCAGAATTGATCACCTACCTGAGAGTTTTATAGATTATCTGATTCACTTCAATTCCAAAGAGTTCTTTGGAAGCATGCTTGAAAATATGTTCCAGGTATCCACCAGATCCCCCACCAGAATGGCCAACAACTTCACCGTCTGCAACACTGCCGAATCTAGAAAAACAATTCTATCGACATGAGTTCCCAAATACTTAATGAGTCGAACACAAAAGATAGAAAATTGACCATTATCTGAATTAATAGCAGGACCTCTCTCTGACCCATCTACCTCACTTGAGACCCTCAGACTCTCTTTTATCCGACTTTACATTGCACAAAACGTTATTCCCTTATCCTGTATCTGTACACTGTGGACGGCTTGATTGTACTCATATAGACTTTTTGCTGACTGGATACCACACAACAAACATTGGTAGATGTGACAATGATAACCAAAATTAAAATAAACCAAACTAATAGGTCAGCATTTTTCTGTCAACAACAAAAGTCTTAAGGGCTTGCCCCACTGTACGAGTTCATTCAAGTGCTCTCCCGAGTTAAAAAAAAAAAATCAAACTCGTGGTAAACACGTAGAATGTACGTAGCCGGTACGTCGGAGCTCGGGACGTCTCTTAGTGGCTCGTAACGCTAACGGCAGGTACTCGGGAAACGTGGTAATCTCGTGAAGATTTTTCAACATGTTGAAAAATGTCCACGAGAGCCCCGAGTACCTACGAGCGGCTATTATCGTAATTCTCCGAGTTCGAATCAGAGGAAACTCGGGAGAACTCTTGAATTAGCTCGTACAGTGGGACAGCCCCATTACTTTATCCCAGAACATCCTCAACAGTTATGAAAAATGGTCTTCAAAGTGAAACTTTAACTGCTTGAAACGTAGAACAGTACAGCACAGGAACAGGCCCTTCACCCCACCATGTCTGTGTTGAATATGATGCCAAGTTAATCTCATCTTCCTGCACATGATCCACATCCCTCCATTCCCTGTATATCCATCTAAAAGCCTCTCAAAAGCAACAACCCCCATCCCTGGCCGTGTTTCAGGCACCCATCACCCTGTGTAAAACCAATTTCCCCCACACAAATCCTTTAAACTTTCCTCCTCTCACTTTAAAACTATGCCCTATAGTCGCTGACTTTTCCACACTGGATAAAAGATTCTGACAGTCTACCCAATCTATGCCACCCATAATTTAATATCCTTCTACCAGTCCTCCCCTCAATCTCCAATGTTCCACAGGAAACAATGTAAGTTTGTTCAACCTTTCCCCATAGCTAATACCCCTAATCCATGCAGCATTTGGGTAAACCTCCTCTGCACCCTGTCCAAAATATTCACATCCTCCTTGGAGTGGGGTGGCCACAACTGTATGTGTGTTTTTACAATACAGGGCACAAAAAGTGTGACATCATACATAAAATTCTCATAATTTCATTATCTATTGTTCTTCAAACTAGAAATGTTTCAATCTCCTTGGGAAGTTCTCTGGTCTTCGTTTACCATTGTGGTGTAACAGTGGTTACTCTACAATAGGGTGGACACCAACAGTAACCACCGCTACACTCTTTGAAATATGGCCATTCAGAGCACAATGCCAAATTCATCAAAAGTTTTGATTACTGTGAAACATGCATCTCTGCAAAGCAACAAACTTGAAAATGTTTTAAATTGGAATGAAATTAATGTAGAAATTGCTTCTTTATTTCATTGTGTCAAAGCATGTCACATTTTTGGTGTCCTAAAAATTGATATTTTTGAGATATAAACTGGTTGAATCAGGGAATTAATTTAATTCCTAACTTGATTTAATCTCTATTATCTCTTGCACATTTGAGTAACAATTCCTGAAACAATTAACAGCATACTACTGGAACAGTGGAGATACGACATTTTTAATGTTCTCTCCAGCATTGTAAAAATACACGTATACACTGCTCCAAATGTGTCCGAACCAAAGTTTTTTATAAAGCTGCAACACGACTTCCTGACCTTAATACTCAATGTAAACTGCAAGGAGCATGTTCGAAATCCCGTACTAGATTTCAGTTTTATGCCAAAGTTAATTCTGGAAGTGTTTACGCTCTTTCACATCATGAGTATTATGAATCAATTACATGCAGACAAACACATTAGAAACAGGCATTTTTAAATATTATTGCCCCAAGGACTCGAATACCTTTTTGTAAGAGCTATCTTTAGCTTTAACTGCCTTGTTTACAGGAAGGCTGGAACACTAATAGCTAAACGCTTCTCAAATCACGTAGCTCTGTGGAAACTGCTCTCATCAATAAAAGAACTGGACAGGTCTGACCCAATAACAGCAGAAATCTCGGCCAAGTTCAGTGACATTTGTCCACCTTCCTACAAACTAATCAAGGTGGCCGGCTTGATGTCGAGAGCTGTTTAGGAACAAGACTGTAAACTTTTGCTTTACCCGATTTAAAAAAAATCACTTAAAACTATTCTTCAACTTGTGTGTGATCACGTGTCATTGTTGATTTTAATCCAGTCCATCAGCTTTTAACAATTCTACCCAAAGACAAGATTTTATGCTATCAATAAAAAACATAATTAAATAAGCAAACAAAGATAAATATCCCAACAACGATTTAGCAAACACTTAGAATATGATTAAAGTGAATTCCAAAATTC
This sequence comes from Amblyraja radiata, assembly GCF_010909765.2. NCBI lineage: Eukaryota > Metazoa > Chordata > Chondrichthyes > Rajiformes > Rajidae > Amblyraja > Amblyraja radiata. The sequence goes on from NC_045977.1 coordinate 37,191,780, forward strand.
CATCGCTAACCTATATAAAGCCAAAGAAATTTCCTTGATTATAGTATAATAATTGGGAAAAAATTAATATTAAAATTTTGGAAAAACCCAACAACCCCCACAATTAAAATGTGGATTATGGAGATGTCGGAGACCTTACATTTGGAAAAAAATTAGACTTGTCTTAATTGACAAACCAGATTTATTTGCTAGACCATGGTCTAGATTTATAGATTATGTGAAGGGGTAGATTGGTCCAGCACGGGAGCCTGACTGAAACTTAGATGAATTAGATGAATAGTTACGTTTTATAACATAAGGACCTCTCTCCTAAGCTGTATTATTGATAATTTACTCTATTTTTTTTAATTCTCTTTTTTTTTCTTTTCTCTCTATCTATAAATAAAAATAAACAATTAGAAGCAGTGTTAATACGTAATTGATAAATGAGGACCCCAGCTATTTTGATAGCTGCGACCCCAGGACACTAGATACTAACAATATATAATTGTTACACAAAGTCTGTATTGGTTTGGATTATGATATGCTTCTAATAAAAAAATTATTTAAAAAAAAAAAAAAATTTAAAAAGTGCCTTGTATTTAGAAGCATTTAAATGAGAGAAATAAAACTTCAGATGCTGGCTTATACCAAAGATAGACACAAAGTGCTGGAGTAACTAAACTGGTCAGGCAGCATCTCTGAAGAAAAAGGATAGGATCGTTACATTTGGTATAAACCAGCATCTGCAGTTCCCTTCTACACCCATCTTTTGTTCTTCAGAAATGCTGCCTGACCCGCTGAGTTACCCCAGCACTTTGTGTCCATCGTTAATGACTTGGGTGAGTGACTAAGATTTTCAGGGCATTTTATTACAGTGGGACTAGTTAATTTGTCCACAAACAGCAAGACAAATCCAATCTGGCAGTCTACACTCAATTGCCATCAAGCTCTCCAACGCGTCATTAAGACTGCTGAGAGGATCACTGGCACCCAGCTCCCCAGTCTGGAGGACATCTACCGGACCCGCTGCATCCGGAGGGTCAAGGGCATCATTAGAGACAGCACACACCCTGGACACTGTCTCTTCACCCTCCTGCCCTCAGGAAGACGATACAGGACACTGAGCGCCCGCACGACAAGACTGAAAAACAGCTTCTACCATAGAGCTGTGACACTAATGAACTCTATCCCCCTCCCACACTGATCCCCCCCCTCTCTCTCACACACCCGCCAATACTCCTGTATGTTTATGGTTATAGTTAAATTTTTTAATAGTTCTTTTTTTTTTAAATTGTATTTTTATACTTATATTCCTGTGCAGCTGGAGGACTGCTCCAACAGAATTTCGTTGTCTTGTACAATGACAATAAAGATTATCTCTAAAGTGATGGAAATAGTGCTATCAAGAGTTGCATTTTTGGCAAGTTAAATCGAGGCAGGGTTTAGACAGTAAATGGCAGGGGCTGGAGGTTGGAGAACTATGAAACCAAGGGGTACAAATACATGATTCACGGAAAGTGCTTACACAAGTAGAGAGGGTGGTGATGAAAGCTATTGAATACTTGCCTTTGTTGGTTCGGGTATCGAGTACAAGAATCAAGGTGACATGTTACAACTTCTTGATAGGGTGGTACAGTGGTGCAGCTGGTAGAGCTGCTGCCTCACAGTGCCAGAGACACGGGTTCGATCCTGACCTCGGGTTCTGTCTGTGTGAAGTTTATACAGTCTCTGTGTGACCCTGTGGGTTTCCTCCAGGTGCTCTAGTTTCCTCCCACACTCCAAAGACGTGCGGGTTATGTAGATTATTTGAACTCTGTAAGTTGCTTCTAGTGTGTAGGGAATGGATGACAAAGTGGGAACTAGTGCGAGCGAGTGATCATTGGTCAGTGTGGTCTCGGTGGGCCAAAGGCCTGTTTCCAAGCTGTATCTCTAAACTAAACTGTACAAGATGTTGGCGATATCACATGTGTAGAAAATAACTACAGATGCTGGATTAAATCGAAGGTGGACACAAAATGCTGGAGTAACTCAGTGGGACAGGCAGCATCTCTGAAAAGACCCATTTCTTCTCTCCGGAGAAGCTGCCTGTCCCGCTGAGTTACTCCAGCATTTTGTGTCTACCTTGGCGATATCATACTTTGAGTATTTGTTTGCAGTTTCAGTCACTGAGTAAAGGGATGACATTAAGTTGAAAAGGTTGCAGAAAATATTCACATTGATTTTATGGGGGCTGGAGGGCTTCAGTTATAAGGAGAAACTGGTTAGGCTGAGGCTTTTTCCCTCCCGTAACAAAGGAGGCTGTGGTGATATAAAACCATGAGGGCATAGAAAAATAGGAAAGGTGAATTACATTCGTCCCCCCCACAGTAGCTAAAACTAGAGGGTAAAAATTATGCTGGTGGTGGTTGGGGATGGGGGTGGGGGGGGGAATAGGGGGGATGTTGGGGGGGGGAGGGATTTTTAGGGGTCTTGAGGAACAAACATCAACGCAAAGGGTGGTTGATATGTGGAACAATGTACTGGAAGAAGGGGTAGAGGTGGGGATTAAATGAAAACACATTTAGACAAGTGTACGGATATGAAAGGTAGAGGGATGTGCAATAAAAGTAGGTAAATGGGCCTAGCTTAGGTGGGAACCTTAGTCGGCATGGATGAGTTGTGCTGAATGGCCTATTTCTGTGGTGTACAACCCCCAAGGCACTATAATACAGTTGTGGACAATTGTAAAATATTTGGGACCACATATTTTAAAAATGGGGTATTTAATTGGGAAGATAAAATGGAAAAGAAGTGTAGGAAGCAACTGCAGATGGTGGTTTAAATGGAAACGAGTTTAAAAACTATATTTATATTTAAATTCGCTGGTAGCTATGTTTAAATTCAACAGTAGCTAACTCTTAGGTGCAAACTTCATTGGGATTGTATAATTGAAAGGCATTCTCCTTTCCCTTTAGATTCCACCTCACCATCTGGTCTCCTCACTGTAAACGCCAGTACAGGAGTCACACTTCATTAATTCCAGGAAGTGTTTAGTTTCCTCCTCCCCTATAGTGTAAACAGTTGCAATTTTGCTGCTGTAACATACAACTTTCATGCACGCTGTTAGCGTGGCAATGGACCTGGATGTTGAAGCTAATACTGTAAAACTTGTATTTTAGACGGAAATTCTTCTGAAGTGACTTCCTTTAGTATTTCTATTCAGATATTAAATTATCTATTTCCATAACAGGGAGTATCGAATCCACACAGCCTATCTTCAGAGTCACTGGTGAGACAGATAACCGAGCACTTGAATTCTGCTCGCTTTGTCGCTGTCTTGGAAATGGAGTTAGCTCCCAATAGCTTCGATATACAGGTACTTGATTCTCTGTAGTAACGAACCCAGCTGGTTATAAAGAAACTCAGGTCATTTGAATTAAAACAAAAATCTTTCAACATTTTCGGTGATGAGACTGCAAAACCTTTCCCACAAAAAGCTAAGTGTTAAATTCCCAGTCACATATTTCAGTCGTGCAACTTTGGGTGGCGCAATGGTAGCGTTGCTGCCGATTTGATCCTGACTACGGGTGCTGTCTGTAAGGAGTTTGCATGTTCTCCCATTGACCGCGTGGGTTTTCTCCGGGTGTTCCAAAGACGTGCAGGTTTGTAGGTTAATTGGCTTCTGTAAATTGTCCCCAGTTTGTTGGATAGTGCCAGTGTATAGGTGATTGTTGGTCGGCACAGACTCAGTGGGCAGAAGGGCCAGTTTCCGCTCTAGCTCTAAACTAAAACTAAACTAATCAATTCTAAAATACCATCTACTGCAGAATCTTTTTATCTCACATGAATATTATGTGAAACAAGCTATTCAAAGGCAATAAAATTACCATTAAAGAAGTATTACATATATTATAAATAAGGAACTGCAGATGCTGGTCTACACAAAAGGACACAAAGTGCTGGGGTAACTCATCGGGCCAGGCAGCATCTCTGGACAACATGGATGGGTGACATTTTGGGTCAGGATCCTTCTTCAGACTCTGAGTATATGTAATAAAAGGACACAAAGTGCTGGAATAACTCAGTGGGTCAGGCAGCATCTCTGGAGAACATCGGAACCCATGGTCTGACTCACAGCGTTTATAGTCATAGAATCATATGGCGTGAAAACAGGCCCCTTCGGTCCAACTTGCCCATACTGACCCAGCTACAATAGTCCCACCTGCCTGTGTTTGGCCCATATCCCTCCAAACCTTTGTGCACTTTTATTAGATACAGTTCATGTTGTCTATAATAATTGAAGTGGCTTCTGTAATAATGTTATAGACGGAATAAAAACATGAATGCATTTTAGCAATGGTAGTATTGTACATTACATTTCTGCAACCAAATTCAAGGCAAATCAGCTCCTGATGCTTTCTTGCGCTGCACATGTCTCTCTGGAGTGCCTACTCATGTCCTGGATTGTAAACAAGAAATGTTGAAGATGGAACCTATTTAGACCAGTCGCCAGCTTAGCATTCCTCCGTTGCATCGTTTCCAGCAAGAAATAAATACTTTGCAGACTCTACGCTCACAGACTGGCATTTCTCCAGCCGAGCTGGAAAGGCATAACGGTGGCATCTTGTCTGCCACACATCATTAACTTCAGGAAGTTGGAAACAACCCCTCTGTACGAGTATCAAAATATCTGGGCAATCATTCTGACAAAGCCAAGTTTCTGTTTGCTGCAATGTTTATTTTTGCCCAACAATATGTTTAGTCTTAGTCTGAAAACTCATGAGGTCCCATCTTAAGCAAAATGTATTATTTGCCTACTTTACGTATTACATTTGTGATTTTACAGTGTTAAGGATTTCCAAAGTAATGAACTATGCGACTTTTGATTGATTATTTGCAAGATACAGTGTGTAAGTAGGTCTGTGTAGGAAGGAACTGCAGACGCTGGTTCAAACGGAAGATACACATATAAATCTGGAGTAACTCAGCGGGTCAGACATCATCTCTGGAGAAAATGAATAGGTGACATTTCAGGTCTGAAGGAGGGTATCCACCCGAAACATCACCTATTCCTTTTCTCCGGAGATGCTGTCTGACCCGCTGAGTTACTCTAGCTTTTCGTGTCCATGGAAGTAGGCCTTTCGGCCCATCGAATCCAAGCTGATCACCCATTCACACTAGGTTACGTTATCCCACCTTCTCATCCAGGATTAATAAACACTACTGTGATAAAAAATAGCTTGAAGTCCAATCTAAATGCCATCTCTCTCTCTCTCTCTCGCTCTCAGCAGAGTCCTTGATGGTTTTAATGTGAGTTCCAAGGACAAAACATATAGCCTAATGACAAGGGCCATAGTATCAGTTAATGGTTTGTGATATACACATTGAAATGAGGTCAGTACAGGACATATTTTGCTTAGTGTGTAGGAAGGAACTTGAGATGCTGGTTTACACTGAAGCTAGCCACAAAATGCTAGAGTAACTCAGCGGGTCAGGCAGCATCTCTGGAGAGAAGGGAATAGGTGATGTTCTGGGTCAAAACTTTAAAACAAGTAAAATACCTGTGAAGATTGTAAATTTTAAAAAAACTTACAAGGAAAATTGATCAGAACTGAAGATATAATGAGGCCCAAGTCCATCACATACAGAAGCATCTTGACTTACATTGTATCCAATGGCATGGGATCCACATTGGCCAAAGAAAGTCCTTCTTGTTCCAACATCTTCAACACTTCACCTTCAAAACAGAGATTCAAATTCAAATTTATTGTCACGTGCACCAATTAGGGTACAGTAATATTTGATTTACCATGCAGCCATACTAAGTGAAAAACAACAAGACACACAACCACTTAAAATAACATGTAACATAAACATCCACATTCCTCACTGTGATGGAAGGTAATAAAGTTCAATCATCTTCCACTTCGTTCACCCGTGGTCGGGGCTGTTGAACCCTCCACAGTCGCCGCTGCCGACAGTCCGATGTCTGAAGCCCTCGCGTCGGGATGATTGAAACTCCAGCGTCAGGACAGATTGGAGCGCTCCGCGGCACGGAGCTCCCGGGTCGGCCTCTTCTTACTGGAGGTTGCGGGCTTCAGGGTGTTAAAGTCCACAGGCATCTTTCACATGCAATCCTCGGCAAAAGATCGCAGGCTCCCTTGATGTTAAAGTCCGCGCGCCCGCGGCTTGAAGCGCCGTCCAGACTTCAGGAAAGGTCGCACCACTCCACGAAGTTAGGCCGCAGAGGGGACAGAGATACGATACGGCGAAGAATCGCATCTCTGACGAGGTAAGTGATTGAAAAAAGTTCCCCCAACATAAAACAGACCAAGAAACACTAAAGCAGACTTAAAATAATAAAAACAGAGAGGGACAGACTGACTGTTGGCGAGGCAGCCACTGCGGTGGCACCACCCGGAGTTGTAGAAACACAGAACAACATTTAAAAATGAAATATCAGATATGTGTGGTAGACGGAGGTATGATCTTGATAGCAATTGGCCAGATCTAAAAAAGTTTAAATAATTTCAATTATTTCTCTGTTTTATCAAAGTCTCTATCTCCTTGATCACCCTGCAAGCTCTAGTTTTGGTTTTAGCTCTCTATCCTTCCACCTTGTCACAACATAACGCCCTCTTCTTTGAAGGCCACCTATTATTCCATTTTTGTTTTATCTGCCAATACTTGGTCTTTCTTTATTCGAGCTAGTGATATTATCCATCACGTTAAGAAGTCCTATATTAGATTTTGTTTTGCCCTTCTCCATTGCTAATCTAAATCTTACGGACTTGCTGGTCATTGTTCCCCAAGTATTCTCCCAATGAGACTCATCCGCGCAGCCCACCTCATTCCTGAGAGCCAGACCCGACAATATCAACCTAGAGTGATCAAGGTAGTTCTCCAGAACACAATGCAGAGATTACTCCCATTCTTTGCTCCCAACTCTTAATGGCAGCCAAATTACTATTGTGGTAACAGATTACCTTAATGTCGCCAGTCCATAGTTCTTGAATATCTACAGTTTTGCTCCTCACACGATGCTGTAGTCTAAGGACTAACCACCTTGAATTTAGCTCTCAACACATGTGTGCCTCTTCAAAGGTATTTCTCTCCAGTATGATCATAATTTTGCTTAAATCAATATTTTTTCATTGTGTCATTTTTATTTCATCCTTACTTGTTTCAAGGGACATTAAGTGACTTATTCAGCCCTCTATTGAGCCTCTTTTTGCTATTGGCATTTCCTATGGCTACATCTGTCTATAGAGCTTCAGCCCTTTTACACCTATTTGTAGACTAGTTTAATGAATTTTCAGCCCGACTTCTGAAGAAGGGTCTCGACCCAAAACGTCACCTATTCCTTCGCCCCATAGATGCTGCCTCACCCGCTGAGTTTCTCCAGCATATTTATCTACCTTTGTTTCTCATGTAATCTCTCTTAGCTTGCTCTCACCTCATAATGTATGTGATTCCTCCTATTTATTACACTTTATATTTATATACATTTATCTCACTGTACATCTTTCCTGCTGATTGAAGCTGATGCCAATCCAAATGCTCTTCAAACATAGTGATGAACCTTCACCGCGGTGAATCTTTCATTGTCACTGAGGTGCAAAATGTCCATTTTGAATGGATGCCTCCAACCCAGAGGAGCTGAAAGCCTCAAGAATCTGAGGACACTCGGCACATATTAATCCGCTCGATCTTCCTCCTCCCGCCCACGTCGGCATGTTTAATCACACAGAATGATGTTATAGACAAAGCAAATGAGAGTGAGGGAGGCAGGAGATGACAAAGTAGGCAAAGAACAACAGAAGCACCTGTGTCATTGAGCTGAAGCAGCCCTGCTTCAGGCTTTACTCACCAGAAGTAATGACACAATCTACATCTCTTATTTCGTATTCCTCACTGTAGAAATCAGCCCTTGAAGCCTCCAATTTTTTATCATAGCATGGCATCACTGTTACGTGGTATATCTGATCTGGTGTCACACTCTAGGGACAAAAAAACACGCAACACTTCTCAGTATTTTACCAGGTGCATAATTACCAATATTGCAAATGAATTTACAAAACACGACTGCTTACCCGCTGTTTTGCAAAATAGTCCTTCACTAATGAGCCCATCATCTGCTGGGGGGATTTTGTTGTGCTGATATATGGAATTATGTAACTACCATGGGTTTTTTCAGCGTAGCAAATCCAACCTAAAACAGGAGTACAACTGTAAATTAGCATTCATGTTTAACTTTGTTGGGCCGAACTCATGAGATGAGGCAAAGCCCTTTTCTCTCTCAGAGTCGACAATCTTTGGATTCTTCAACAAAGGATCAAAACTGGATTTAGAATATTCTAAGGTAGACAAAAATGCTGGAGAAACTCAGCGGGTGCAGCAGCATCTATGGAGCGAAGGAAATAGGCAACGTTTCGGGCCGAAACCCTTCTTCAGACCATTTAGAATATTCTAGCTTAGTTTAGTTTGGTTGACTATAGCAGCACAGCAGTGAGTGCCAATCTTCATTGTTTGTAGAGAGCTTACATCCACACGGGTTCTAAGTACCTGGGCAAGCCGAGGCCAGCATAGGCAGTGCTTTGCTATCATCCTTATGCCTGTGGAAACGTTGCACAAACTCGCGTTGACCCTCTATCAGGCTGAAGTTTCTGGAAAAAGTAGTGTCGAACACGTAGTCAACACCTGGGGATATTTTGAAGAGGCAGAAAAATAATGTTTGGAGTAATTAAAATTTCAAGAATATCAAACACAATAAAATATGACTGGAAATATCTGAATCAACCAACTCCAAAATGATAACAGTTCAGTTACATTTCTCAAATAAACAGTGTAAAGATTGTGGCACTTGTACAAATTATTGGTCTTAGAGTCATACAGCGGAGACCTTCAACAACTCCCCAGTTCAGACCTTGTTTCAAGGGCCTTGCCTCAAGAACCTCTGACCTAGATAGAGTGGATGTGGAGAAGATGTTTCCACTAGCGGGAGAGTCTAGGACCAGAGGCCACGGCCTCAGAAAAAAATAATGTTCCATTAGGAAGGAGATGAAGAGGAATTTATTTAGGCAGAGGGTGGCGAATCTGTGGAACTCTTTGCCACATAAGGCTGTGGAGGCCAAGTCAATGGATATTTTTTAAGGCAGAGATAGATAGATTCTTGATCAGTACGGGTGTCAGGGGTTATGGGGAGAAGGCAGGAGAATGGGGTTAGGCAGGAGAGATGGATCAGCCATGATTGAATGGCAGAGTAAACTTGATGGGCCGAATAACCTAATTCTACTCCTACCACTTGTGAACTTATGACATGTTTGGTATCTGTGCGTCGGTGTCGAACTCTACATGCTGTGGGCTGATGGTTCAATATACTTGTCACAAGCCACTCACCTAGATTTTTGAAGAAGGCCGTCAGCCTCCGAGCTGTGTCTGCAACGGGCAAATTAAATCTCGCTGCTATTGATGCCCTGGACTGCGGTGAAACTGAAACTACCGTCGTCTTTCGATTCTTGGAGCTGGATACCTAATTGATGAAAGAGTAGTGCTAAGTACACTTGCTTTCCACATTGCTATCCATTAAAATCGAACCCATTTACCTCTGGTTAGAAAAAACCCCCCAATATTATGGACTGTTTTTATTGATTTTGTCATTTTATTAACAGGGTATGAGTTGTTCTCAAGTACAATATTCCGTTGGAGATCAGAAAAATTATCACCCACCTCAGAGAGCTACTGGTAGATATTTTGCTGTCTAATGTTTTTAGATAGGCATATGGATATGCAGGGGGTGAAGGGATATGGGTCATGTACAGGCAGAGGAGGGAAGTTTAATTTGGGATCATGTTTGGCACGGACACAGTGGGATGAAGGGACCGTTCCTGCACTGTACTGTTCATGTAGAAACAAGGAACTACAAATGCTGGCTTACAAAACAAAAGACACAAAGTGCTGGAGTAACTCAGCGGGTCAGGCAGCATTCCTGGAGAACGTGGATAGGTGACATTATGGGTCGGAGCCCGAAGAAGTGTCCCTAACCGAAACATCATCTGTCCATGTTCTGCAAAGATGCTACCTGACCTGATGAGTTACTCCAGCACTTTGTGTCTTTTTTTTTGTAAAACGGCATCCGCAGTTCCTTGTTTCTCCATTCTACTTATTTTCAAAGATGTTACCGTATTTCCAGACTTTTCAGACATATTTATTATAGAGCTCATTGTACTACCCAGAAGCTAAACACAATCATATTTAATTCAACTTGATAAAAATCTGACATCATCTATAACTATCTCCTCAGCAGGCAACCTAGGAACAGAGCATGGAAACAGGTCCTTCATCCCAACTTGCCCATACTGACCAAAATGCCCCATCTACGCTAGTCCCATTTGCCCATGTTTGACCCCTTTCCATGTCCCTGTCCAAATGTCTTTTAATTGTTGTTATACCTGCCTCAACTATTCCCTCTGGCAATTAGTTCCATATACCCACCACTCTCCGTCTCAGGATGTACTGTAGTAATAAATGGTTTTACAAACCAAGATTGAAATACAGTATGGAAACAGGCCCTTCAGCCCAACTTGCCCATGCCGTCCAACAAGTCCCAACGACACTAGTCCCACCTGCCCGCCCTTGGCCCATAACTCTCTAAACCTATCCTATCCATGTACCTGTCCAAATGTCTCTTAAACACTATGATATTCTGTAAAGAGTTCTTAGATCTGTCATGTATCATTAATATGCATTCATTTTACTGATTCAAGAAAATTTGGTAGATTATTTTTAATCTGCCACAATAGCCTTACTTTATTTTGATTCAAAACTTTGTACAGTTCATCCTGGCTTTGTTGAGTGATGAGTACACTTTCAGCTGACGTTATGCAACCGCTGCATGCTAAACAATCATTCAGGGTTATTTTTGCCTTTTCAAGTTTCTGGACACCTCCATCCTGAAAATTAAAGCAAGTCAGATGAGAGTACAAACACTGAAAGGCAACAGTTCAAATAGAGAAGGATTACTATCTCCCTATCTGGATTTTGAGATGGACAATTTCAAATTTCCTCTCCAGAGGATACTTTAAAAAAAAAAGAAAAGCACGTGATTAAAGATGGGACTAGCTTTAAATGGTAAGAAAATCACCCCAGATTTTTAAAACCTTTTAGTTTAGAGATACAACGTAGAAACAGGCCCTTCGATCATCCGCGTCCACAATGACCAGTGATCTCTACACAATTGCACAATCTATTCACAGAAAGAACAATTTACAATGATACCAAGCCAATTAACCAAACCTGTACAGCTTTGGAGTGTGGGAGGAAACTGGAGCTCCCGGAAAACAACACACGCAGGCCACGGGGAGAACGTACAAACTCCGTACAGAAGCACCCGCAGTCAGGATCGAACCCGGGTCTCCAGTGATAAAAAGAAGCAACTCAACTGCTGCGCCACCAATTTTTCAATTTATTATATATTGTCTTTTGTTTTTCCAAACATAATGTTGCTTCAACTTTGTTTCTGACATTACTTCTTTCATTTACTTAATGTCACTTTAACTAAAGAAATGAAGACATTTCAAACATTAATTCCGCTTGACGGAAGCAAGTGCAGACTGAAAGGAGACTGCAGGTATTACCAGGTTCAGCTGAGTATAACTGCCATCATCTTCAATTCGGATTATACCGGAGGATTTCCCTTGCTTCTTTTCAATTTTCACTGGCTTCACACATTCCTACAACAATAATGTTTAAAGATTTTAAATTGGGATCCCCATTCAAAGATATTTAAAGCAAATTGCAGCTGAGAATCACAGTAGTGGGCATCTGGACCACAAAAATAATTCACCATGTGGAAAACCACTGCTTCACCAAAGCCACGGCCCCACAGCAGAAGCGTCCACGTCACGGGGCTGGAAACTGGAGGTATCCCGAGCTAATTCTGCTACAACCATCATCGACTGCGACAAGTGATGGCTTCCACTGATTGTCGCCGGAAGCTTGCGCCCTTTTCAGGACGAACGATGGCAGCGAGGCCAACATTTGTAACAAGATGGACACGAAAAGATTGTTATCACGTGTACCGAGGTACAGTGAAACGCTCTGCTTGCTTCTTCATTTAGTACTTGCACCAAATTTGAAGCAAATAAGTGATATTTGAGTCAGGCGCAAATATCAACTGTTACAAAGTAAATTTCAATACCAGAGTTCCTTATACAATATCATATTCAAGATTCGGCTCTTTTGCAATACTCAGGGGTGAAAAAGGGCACTTGCTTGGATTTAAATGGTAAGAAAATCCGATTTTTTAAACCTTATATTTTAATATAAATTGCCTTTTGTCTTTAAAGGAGCATCTGCCAGAATGAAGCAGGTTAAGCAGCATTTGTGATTGGAAAGGCATGGATGACGTTTCGGGACATAACATTGCATTGGGACCTGATGCAAGGTTTTAACATTGACCATTCCTCTCCAAGAGATGATGCTCAACATGCTGAGTTCCTGCAGCAGACTATTTGTAGCTGCAGATTGCAGCATCCACAGTCTCGTGTCTCCATATGCCAGAATGGAGCGTGCAGTCTACTAACGACAGTCTATCTGTTGAGTCCAGTGATTTAATTTAGTTTAGTTTATTATTATTGCTGCGCATACCGAGGTAGCGTGAAAAGCTTTTTTCTTGTGTGCTGTCAAGTCAATGAAAAGACTATACATGATTACAATTAAGTCAACCACGGTGCACAGATACAGGATAAAGGGTATATCATTCAGTGCTAGATAAACTATTATCAAAGATAGTTTGAAGGTCTCCAATGAGGTAGATGAGAGGTCAGGACCGCACTCTAGCCGGTGAGAGGACGGTTCAGTTGCCTGATAACAGCTGGGTTGAAACTGTCCTTGAATATGCATGCATAAGATATGCTCCTTGCAACAGGAATTATAAGAAACATTATAATAAAAAGAGACCAATGCAGGGAGAACACACACAAGTGTGTGTACAGGGAACTAATGATGTCTCAATTTCTGTACTTTAAACGGCAATTTACAATTTCCTGTCTGAAGTAAATTTCCCTTTTAACCACTGAGATGTCGATGCGGCAGCTCCACAGTGAGCAAGGTCAGTCATTCATAGTCTCTCGTACCCACAGCAAAATACTCTTTCCGTCCAAGATTCATTTAAAAAGTAAAAACCATACTTAAACCATACGTAAAAACAATGATCAGCTTGAGTACATTACTTCCAAATTCAGAAGAACCCATCATATATCAACGCCTGCAGAACGCGCTTAGGGCAGCTATAAATTAACTTTGTTGCCATTATTTAATACCATCGCGTAACTTCTCATAGAAAACATTCCTTCGAGAGATTAGCAGTAATGTGTTCTCACCCTACTGACGCAGTTGGCACACTTCTCCTGCTTCATGACCAGTGGACAGAGGTGCAGCAGGTTCAAGTATTTGGATTATAAAGGTTCGCTCTGCGAGTTGGACAAATCTCCCTGTGAGCTGCTCTTGTCCTTACTGTGCTAATATCTGTCCTGCAAGTCTGTCTGAAATGTTCAACTGGATAACAGTCCTGATCGGCCCAGGAGGCGTGGCGAGTGGAAATGTGTACAAACACAACACGATTTTTACCCGCCCTTCCACGTTTTAAACTTCATTGCAAAAGACCTTTGTGTTGAGCACGTACAAAATGCAAACAGAAATAAATGATGTGGGAGGAGGAGGAGGAGGTAAAGTGAGCTCAGATTCCCACCTAATTGAAAGTAGCACACGATTAATTTAGTGTTACATGAATGTAGATCAAATGCTCAATCTGTACGTATATCTGCCAAGAAGCTTAGTAATAAAAACAGAACACTGAAATAAAATCCAACAAATTTAGACAAAACAAAATGTAATTCAGTTATTTAATTTTTAAGAAGGAACTGCAGATGCTGGAAACACTTGTCTACCTTCAGTTATTTAATTGGTCATTGTAAACACCTCTGGTAAACGCTCCCTGTGGATAAAAAAAACCAAGATACAAAGTGCTGGAGTAACTCAGCGGGTCAAAGCAGCATCCCCACAGAACATGGATAGATGAAGTTTTGGTTTGGGACCCTTCTTCAGTCTGATTTGAACAGGTAACAGGTGATCACAGGAATACCTGCCTTGCTTTGTCATGCACTCCCTCTTGTCTAGCTAGTGTTTTTTTTTTGCAAACCAGCATTGATTCTACATTTCATGCAGAAAGCCTGCAGCAGAATTAAAAACATTTTGGAAAGAGATCAAAAGGTTGTGTGGGAAAGATGAAGGCATCAAGAAATGAAGGATCCAAAGAGCCAAAAATAGCAGTTCAGTTTATAGGAATAATTTACAAATTGTGCACTCGCTCAGTTTCCCCATGCTTGAGGTAAATTGGGTGGAAGTCACTTTCACCAGAATTGCTATGCACCAGAATATCCACAATATATGCACTAACTTAGTAGAACAACTGGTAACACCATCCTCACAGTCTGGATTCACCCACATTATATATTTTTTTAATCAGTGTTTCCAGCACTTATTGCTTAAATTTTAAATGCTTAAATTTGATCTCAAAACTTCCTGGATCCATTTCTGGAGAACTTTTCATCAAACATTCTTCTAAATTTTAGTCCTACATCATACTTAAATTTTTTTTTTAACAGGAGTTATATTAAAATATTGAAAACCATTAATGAAGGCATTTTTGTTACATTTGGTTATTAATTAAAATACCCCAAAAAAAGGATAAATTACAAATTCCCCTTTCCTGCTTCCACGGTTGTTTACACTGCTTCCTCATTTTGTTTTCCAGGAAATTGGCACGAGCAGAATTAGTATATCAGCATGATGATAGTTACACACAGTATTCTCTTCTTTGGCAGTCCTTTGGAATTGAAGATGATTAGTTTCCAATCCATTTCTGCGGACTTTGAGGTAGTCGATAAGGCCAATGTGGGACAGGTTAACTCTGCCACAGTAGCCACCTCAGAATCGACTAGTTATTACGATATATGACAGAACTTTATATATCCCAGGAGGGAATCATAAAACACAAGTAGATACATGAAACATGAAATGAAAGTGACAGGTGGAAAGTTCAGGATTGGGGATGTGCAAAGATTAGGGGGGGGGGGAGAGGAGTCGAACTACCCCACAACAGAAGGGGGAGGAGTAACTCAGCGGGAACACCACCTCATATTTTACCTGAGAGGCTTACAAACCAGTGGTATGAATATTGATTTCTGTAACTTCAAATAATCCATGCATTCCCTCTCTCTGTGTCCCTCCCACACCCTAGTTATCATCCTGATTAATTTTACTGTTTGTTTGCCTCGTTTTCATCTTCCCCTCAGCCAACAATGAACCATTTTACATTTCTTTGGTCATAGTCTGCGTTGTCGTTGTCTTTGTACTGTACACTGACAATGACAATTAAAATTGAATCTGAATCTGAATCTGAATCTGAATCTGATCAGTTGTTTTCACACCTTATCCTTCCATATCTCTCGATTCCCTTTCTCCCGACTCTCAGTCTGAAGAAGGGTCTCGACCCAAAACATCACCCATCCTTTTTCTCTACAGATGCTGCAGAACGGTTTGACAGCACTGGGCCTCTACACGTCGGAGTTCAGAAGGTTGAGGGGGAACTCATTGAAACTTACAGAATAATGAAAGGCATAGAGTGGATGTGGAAAGGATGTTTCCACTGGTGGGAGAGTCAAGGACCAGAGGTCTTAGCCTGAGAATTAAAGGGTGCTCTTTTAGAAAGGAGGTGAGGAGGAACTTCTTTAGTCAGAGGGTAATCTGTGGAACCAATTGCCACAGAGGTCTGTGGAGGCCATCAGTGGATATTTTTAAGGGACAGATATTCTTGATTAGAACGTGTCAGGGGTTATGGGGAGAAGGCAGGAAAATAGGATTATAAGGCAGAAATCAACCATTATTGAATGGCAGAGTAGACTTGATGGGCCGAATGGCCTAATTTTACTTCGGAGTCACGTGAGTGACTTCGTGAAGAACCCCGCCTACGGCGCATGCGTGTCATATCGCATACACGCATTGAACGTGTCGGACCTGGGGAGAACGTCCCCTTGAACGGGAGAGTTAACAAGCCGGTCGACGGCAGGTAAGTGATTCTGCATTTTCACCGTTTTTTAGGAATGGATAGAGGACGCAGAAAGGCTGTGAAGAAGCTGCAGGATGTCGGCGGTAAAGGTGCCGGGGACCCGCAGCAGCAGCCGACGGCACAGGCAGTTTGCGTTGAGCCAGCTGTGCCAGATTCAAACCCCGCGCCGGGAAAAACTAATTCTAGACCGGGCGGGAAGGCGAACCGCAAAACGAACCGCTGGGAAAGTGAGCCCGAAAAATCGCCGGTAAATACTTACTTGTATAGCAGTGATGATGACCAGCTGCAGGGCATAGAGCAGCCGGCAGCGATCGCATCTGCAGAGCTCGGAAAACAGTACGAGTGGCTGCAGCATGTGGGGCCGTCATCTATCTGTTTGGAGGAGTACCGGGACGGCGAAAAAACGGCGTTTGCAGCGGCCGGGAGCAACCAGAGCCGGTAGGCATGGCGACGAGTTGCGATTTAAACCGCGTGCGACTAGTGCCCGAGGGCACGAAAGTCGGCAGGAGCGGTGGGCTAAAAAGAAACACCCGCGAGCGACTAGTGCGGGAGAGCACGAAAGTCGGCTGGAGCGGTTGTGGGAGGAACATCTCCATAGTGTCAGGCTCCAGAAATTGGATAAAAGCCGCACACATACAGGTGTAAGTCCCTCAGAGCATGGCCAGAAAAGGCTGCTGGACATATCATCCTCATCTGAAGAGGGTGTTCAAGGGCTGCCTGACTCGGACTCTGAACAAGAGTCAGAGCCACGTTCCCATATGGAGGATGAGGGAACACAGTTGCTGGACATGGTGCACACATATTTCCAGCAAGAAGAAACTGGAAAAGACCTAGAGGCCAGGATGGCGGCCAGCATTGATTATATGACGACCCATCACCTCAAAACTGATACCTTAGCTGAGGTATGGGCAAGACATTTACCTCCGCGAAATTGTGCGGCTCTGAATGTACCCAAGGTGAACCGAAGCATTTGGAGACACGTGGGGCAGGATATTCGGAGTCTGGATATAAAAATACAGAATGCTAGTAAAGGACTCTCGGCGGGTATAACAGCTTTGGCCCGTACGCTGGAAAATGTGGATATGTCCAATGACATGAAAGACGCTTTAGCACTGTTTTGCAATGTTCAATTTGAACTGAACAACATCAGGAAAGGGGCTATTCAGCCAACGTTAGACCCAAAATTTGCAATCCTGTGCAAACAGAAAGCCATAAAACCTCAAAATTTGTTGTTTGGGGGTGACCTATCAAAACAGGTCAAAGATTTGGAGGAAGAGGCCAAAACGTTGGGCCTAATAAAAGCGACCAAAGGATATGTCGGAAAACGGTATCATCCTTATGGGACGACTAAAAAAGCAAGTACTAGTATGTATAGTACGAAAAATTGGAGAGAGGCCAGAGGAAACCAGCAACAGCGTCCTTTTTTAGGGGTTGGCCCGGGACGCCCACAATGGAAAATGCGGAAGCCTCCACTTCAACATTTACCCCACTTTCAACCTCAAGGCCCTCCGCAACCTCGGTTAAGACCAAGAAAGTAACACCACCGATAACCATGGAGGTAGGTGGGTCTGTGCCTCAAAAATTAATAAGGAGCACAGAACTTGGAGGGAGGTTGCAATTTCATTTGGAAGCATGGTGTAAGTTAACTGTGGATAGGTATATCCTTAGCAGTATTAAGGGATATCTTATAGAGTTTATACACATACAAGAACCTCCAGTACAACATACACCGGACAGAACTTATATGCTTACCAAATTAGACAGAGCTAAAGCAAAAATTGAAATACAAAGGTTGTTCACGAAAGGAGTAATTGAAAAAACCAAACATGAACAACAGGAATTTGTCTCAAATATATTCATTAGACATAAGAAAGATGGGGGTTGCCGGATAATTATTGATTTATCAACACTTAATCAGTTTGTACAATATGCTCATTTTAAAATGGATATCTTGATTGTGGGGAAAACTTATGAATTGGCTAGTAGAGCAGTGGTTGCCACAAGAAAATTGATGGAACAGCTGGGATTCATTATCCATCCAATTAAGTCAAGATTAACACCTGCAACTAATATTGATTACTTGGGGTTCACTATTAACACACTTGATATGTTAGTGACTTTACCTATAGGGAAAGCCACTGAGTTCCAAAAGGATTGCACAGAGCTTATTAATACCGTTAAACCATCCATTAGACGGGTAGCCAGGATTATTGGGAAAATTATAGCCACGTTTCCTGCCATTCAATTTGGACGATTGCATTACCAAAATTTACGGGGAGCTAACAATTAGAGCTATAAAAGAACTACAATGGTGGGAACAAAATGTTATATATAGCTCCAACCCAATAGTTATTCCAAACCCATCTGTGGTATTACAAACAGATGCCAGTGCACTGGGTTGGGGAGCAACGGATACCATCTCGAGCTCTGGAGGGAGACGGAATATACAGGAAACTAACCTACTTACCACAAAGGGTATAAATTACTTAGAAATGTTGAGTGCTTTTTATGGTTTAAAATCTTATTGCTCGGGAATGATTAACCAGCATGTTAGATTGCAGATAGACAATACCACGGTGGTGGCATATATAAATCATATGGGTGGAAATATATCAATATCCTGTGATGAATTGGCAAACCATATTTGGGAATGGTGTATCCAAAGGAATATTTGGTTATCGGCTACGTATCTACCAGGGATACTTAATTCAGTGGCAGACGCCAGGTCACGAAAATTTAATGAAAATACGGAATGGATGTTAGACAGAAAGATATTTGCTGATATCACAGCAAAGTACGGAAGGCCGGATATTGATCTTTTTGCATCCAGGTTAAATCATCAGTTACCTAGGTATATATCATGGGAACCAGATCCTGAGGCAGAAGCTACAGATGCATTCTCTTTGCACTGGGGGGAAATGGTTCATTTATGCATTTCCTCCTTTCTGCCTCATCAATCGGGTACTACGGAAAATTCAGCTAGACTCGGCATCTGGGATTCTCATAGTACCTGATTGGCCTACCCAACCATGGTTCTCGGTGCTGCAGGATTTGGTGCTTACACCATATATTACTTTAAAACATAGTCCTCAGTTGCTGGTGCATCCGGTGACTGGGGACAGCCATCCTTGCCATAATTATCTAAATTTATTGGGTTGTAGACTCTGAAGGAACCATTTCGGCATATGGGTTTATCTGATAGAACTGTGGACATGATCACAGCAGCACAGAGAGTGCCTTGTCCAGTTATTTATGGGAAGGCACAGAAAGACAGGGTGTCGGCTCACATCCTCTAGTAATAAAACTGCTACGAGGCATCTTTAACACTAACCCACCAAGGGCTAGATATAGCCAAATCTGGGATGTAAGCGTAGTCCTAAAAAATGTTACGGAATTGGTCACCGGCTACGGCATTACCGCTAAACTATCTAACTATGAAAATGGTTATGCTTATGGCGCTGGTCACAGCGCAAAGGGTCCAGTCATTACAGAAGTTAAGATTGGATAACTTGACGGAGGCGACAGGAAGGCTGATTTTCATGATCCAGGGCCTTATTAAGCACAATAGACCAGGATCAGCGGGTCAGGTGATAGAGTTCATAGCCTATCCACAGGATGAACGTCTCTGTGTAGTAAAACACATCATGTTATATATGGACAGAACGAAGGCTATCAGAGGCAATGAAAAGGCTCTTTTAATTAGCCATAAGAAGCCATACCATAAAGTCTCGACTCAGACCATTTCACGGTGGCTGAGATATTGCTTAGTTCAGGCAGGAGTGGACACTAATGTATTCAAATCTCACTCCACCAGGGCTGCATCTACATCAGCAGCTAATCGCCTGGAGGTACCGATGGACAATATCCTCAGAACTGCAGGATGGTCATCAGAGAAAACGTTTCGCACATATTACAACAAACCAGTTAGGAAAGAAGAAACGTTTTCGGGGAAAAATTTTGAGTTCTATTTAATTTACACCTGAAGCTTATAAGGTTTATAAATTGATTTAATCAATATTATTTACAATTTTTGCTTAAAAATGTTGGTATCATTGTGTTTTTTTTAAATACCAGTAACAATTTCTCCCAAACTACCAAGGCAGTTGTGAAAATTGGACTCGTTCCACGGCATGAGGTCACAGAGCTTTGAAGTCTTCACGAAGTCACTCACGTGACTCCGAAGTAAAATAGTAAGATTAAACGAGAACTTACCAGTTTGAAGTTTGATCTTTATTTTATGAGGAGGAACGTTGAGGGACTACGTGCCCTCCGCTCCCACCCTTATATGGTCATATCTTAAACTGGTATCTCTTTAATAATCTTACTATCTTAGGTCATTATTTTCTATCTGTGACCTCACACCGCTGCTTTGAAGAATGACACGCATGCGCCGTAGGCGGGGTTCTTCACGTAGTCCCTCAACGTTCCTCCTCATAAAATAAAGATCAAACTTCAAACTGGTAAGTTCTCGTTTAATCTTACTATTCTACTCCTATAAACTTGCGAACTTGTGAATTACTCCAGCAGTTTGTGTCTATCTTCGGACGTGTATGGAGAATTTTGTAAGTACATAATTAAGAACAAGAGATGATACCCTTAAACTATTTCAATGCTCAAAAGAGGCACTAAATGCTGGAGTAACTCAGGCAGCATCTCTGGTTAGAAGGAATGGGTGACATTTCAGATCGAGCCCCTTCTTTAGACTGATAAAATCTGACAGGTGAGCCAGGACGGTGAGACATAGGGATGAGGTGCAAGGTGTGAAAACGAGACATCAAAGGGGATACAGGTCAAGGTAAATATAAAAGAGATCATTGTTAGCTGGGGGAAGCTGACAACGAAGCAAACAGAGATAAACTTTAATCAAGGGACAGCCAGAGTGGTGTAAGCTGGGGTGTAAGCTGCCCAAGCGAAATACGAGGTGTTGTTCCTCCAATTTGCGCTGGGTCAGTGTGGGTAGACAGTGACTCAGCGGGACAGGCAGCTTCTCTGGAGAGAGAGAAAGGGTGACGTTTCGGGTGGAGACCCTTCTTCAGACGCAGTGTGGGAACGGGAGGGGTAGTTAAAGTGTGGAGCAACCGGGAGGTCAGGCGGACTGAGCGGAAGTGTTCAGCGTTTTACTCTTCTCATTCATCACATTTGTGAGTAGAATCCACGAGATGAAGTTCAGAGCCAGTAAATACTTTGCAGCTAAACTTCCTGGTGTGATATCACGTTGGCACAGGGTGGGGGAGTTTAACCAGTAACTGGGAGGCCTATTCAATCACAGTAACCGAACCAAGGCCCTCTTATTTACATTGTGGGAAGGAACGGAAAATGCTGCATTAACTCGGCATCTCTGGCTGCCCGACCTGCTCCAGCACTCTTTGTGTTTGTCTTGGGGGTAAACCAGCATCTGCAGTTTCTTCCTACACATCTCCCCTCTTCTTTACAATGCGCGGGCGGGGGGGAGGAAGGCCATTCAGCCCATCGGAGTTGAGGGGCACCCAGCCTCTCCTGGCTTTTCCCTCGTTAAATGAATCCCTGTTATGTTATAATGATTCTATCACCAGGAAGGGGGCGTGGGCCAGTTCCCGTCAGATGGCGGCTGTGTGAGCGGCGGAGCGGGCCCTGCCTACCTGCGAGGGGGTGATGAAGTCGTTGAGGTCGGTCAGCTGCAGCGCCCCGCTGAACCGCGACACCATCTTAGTCCCGCTCACTGACAGCGGCGTCAATGCGCTGCCGCAAAGCGCACGGCGACCGACCGACGGACGGCAGTGAGGCGGAGTCACCTGCCCTCACTGGGCGGGGCCGAAATATAGACGTCACGTGCCTTCAGGGGGCGCGGCTGCCGTCACCCGCCCTCACGGGGCGGGGCCTGCGTCATCCGCTCTCACGGGGCGGGGCCTGCGTCATCCGCCCTCACGGGGCGGGGCCTGCGACATCCGCCCTCACGGGGCGGGGCCTTCGTCATCCGCCCTCACGGGGCGGGGCCTGCGTCATCCGCACTCACGGGGCGGGGCCTGCGTCATCCGCCCTCACGGGGCGGGGCCTGCGACATCCGCCCTCACGGGGCGGGGCCTGCGACATCCGCCCTCACGGGGCGGGGCCTGCGACATCCGCCCTCACGGGGCGGGGCCAGAGGTTCAGATCAAAAGAAATTGGAGAAGAGATAGGCCATTCGGCCCATCAAGTCTACTCCGCCATCCAATCATGGCTGATCTATCTCTCCCTCCGAACCCCAGTCTCCTGCCTTCTCCCGTAACTTCTGACACCCGTACTAATCAAGAAGGTCCAAGCGCTTGGACTTGAGCACAACTTGCCCACAAACCAGAGCTCGGGTTTGCAGTCTGTTTTTGGTGCGTTTGGATCATTAAGTGTCCCTGCGGCATCTCTCAAGTGCTGGCAGGATTGTGGAGAGAGGCTGGAGCTGTGGTCTCTGCAGAAGTCATCACATCACATCTCAGCCTGAGCTCCCTGGGGAACAGTTACTGACAGAGCAGCTCGTATTTCAACTTGGGCAGCTCACACCCCAGCGGTATCACTATCATTATCACTTTATTAGCCAAGTATATTTTGCAACATACGAGGAATTTCATTTGCCAAGTCAGTCATGCAAATAAAAAGCAAAGGAAACACAAAATACATTTTAACATAAACATCCACCACAGTGATGCCAATGTTATACATGTACTGAAGTGCTTCTGAATCAGTTGCCAATGCTGTACATGTACTGGGTGCTTCTCAACGAGTTAAGTTGTCAATGCTGATTATGCAAAATGCTGGAGTAACTCAGCGGGACAGGCAGCATCTCTGGAGCGATGAAATGGGTGACGTTTCGGGTCGAGACCCTTCTTCAGCTCTCTTCTGAAGAAGGGTCTCGACCCGAAACAATCTGAAGAAGGATCTCGACCCGAAACGTCACCCATCCCTTCTCTCCAGAGATGCTGCCTGTCCCGCTGAGTTACTCCAGCATTTTGTGTCTACCTTCGATTTAACCAGCATCTGCAGTTCTTTGCTGTATATGCGTCGGTGGTTCTGAGCAAAGATTCTAGAGGAGCTCCTCTATAATCTTTGGTTCTGAGTGTCCTGGGGCTGTCAATGCCTTATATCATAAATAAGGGGTAGCTGGAGGGTTGGGCGTACTGGGGGCTGGTTTTGACACTTTGTGAATGTTTCCACTAGGATGGTTGTTCTGAGAAAAGTTGCAATTTATGTCGGTGGTTTGCAATGACAGCAAAACCATTCTCATTGCGTCTGCCAGTATCTATCTATCTATCTATCTATCTATCTATCTATCTATCTATCTATCTATCTATCTATCTATCTATCTATCTATCTATCTATCTATCTATCTATCTATCTATCTATCTATCTATCTATCTATCTATCTATCTATCTATCTATCTATCTATCTATCTATCTATCTATCTCTCTGTTCTTGACCACTTTTGGCGATCTGTGTTGCGATTTCCGAGAGAACGCCACCACCTACGGCCGTCATTTTTGGCCACCTCGCTCAGAGCCCCCCTCTGCCGCATGTGTGCCGAGGATTTTTCCCGTCGATGAAATATGACAGAGATATTAATGTTTTTAATAATAATAATGATGGATGGGATTTATATAGCGCCTTTATAATACTCAAGGCGCTTTACATCGCATTATTCATTCACTCCTCAGTCACACTCGGTGGTGGTAAGCTACTTCTGTAGCCACAGCTGCCCTGGGGCAGACTGACGGAAGCGTGGCTGCCAATCTGCGCCTACGGCCCCTCCGACCACCACCAATCACTCACACACATTCACACACATTCACACACAGGCAAAGGTGGGTGAAGTGTATTGCCCAAGGACACAACGACAGTATGCACTTCAAGCGGTATTCGAACCGGCTACCTTCCGGTTGCCAGCCGAACACTTAGCCCATTGTGCCATCTGTCGTTACAACATTCCCCATTCTCTCTGCTGCCCCCGCTGGCGGCAGGGAGGAGGGACTATAAAACCAGGAAGTGGTGTGCCTCAATCAGTGTCTGCAAGCTGGAGGAAGGCAGAGGGTCACGTTTCTCTGAGCTGTGAATAACACTGAACACATGTCTACTCAAATGTAAGTGCCCTTAGTGGTTCTAAAATGCTTGCAGAATGTGTCTATTAGTTCTAAAGCTTGCAAAAAAGTGTCTATTGGTTCTAAAGCTTGCAACAAAAGTGTCTATTGGTTCTAAAGCTTGCAAAAAGTGTCTCTATTGGTTCTAAAGCTTGCAAAAAATGTCTATTGGTTCTAAAGCTTGCAATAAAAGTGTTTATTGGTTCTAAAGCTGGCAAAAAGTGTCTCTATTGGTTCTAAAGCTTGCAAAAAAAGTCTATTGGTTCTAAAGCTTGCAAAACAATTGTCTATTGGTTCTAAAGCTTGCAAAATATCTCTATTGGTTCTAAAGCTTGCAAAATATCTCTATTGGTTCTAAAGCTGGCAAAAATATCTCTATTGGTTCTAAAGCTGGCAAAAAGTGTTTCTATTGGTTCTAAAGCTTGCAAAAAGTGTCTCTGTTGCTTCTAAAGCTTGCAAAAAGTGTCTCTGTTGCTTCTAAAGCTTACAAAAAGTGTCTCTGTTGCTTCTAAAGCTTGCAAAAAGTGTCTCTGTTGCTTCTAAAGCTTGCAAAAAGTGTCTCTATTGCTTCTAAAGCTTGCAAGAAAATGTCTATTGCTTCTAAAGCTTGCAAAAAAATGTCTATTGCTTCTAAAGCTTGCAAAAAATGTCTATTGGTTCTATAGCTTGCAAAAAAAATGTCTATTGGTTCTCAAGCTTGCAAAAAAATGCCTATTGGTTCTAAAGCTTGCAAAAAATGTCTATTGGTTCTAAAGCTTGCAAAAAAAATGTCTCTATTGGTTCTAAAGCTTGCAAAAAAAATGTCTATTGGTTCTAAAATTGATCATACTAGCACTCCAGAAAGCGCCCCCCCTCTCCTGGTTGGCTTGGGTGTGTTTTGAAATTGAAAGGCACTACTTACTGTAAATGGTGGCATGAAGTTGAAAGGCACAACTTACTGCAAATGGTGGCTTGGTTGCTTTGGCTTGAAGTTGAAAGGCACCACTTACTGCAAATGGTGGCATGAAGTTGAAAGGCACTACTTACTGCAAATGGTGGCTTGGGAGCTTTGAAGTTGAAAGGCACTACTTCCTGCAAATTATGGCTTGGGTGTGGCTTGAAATTGATAGACACCACTTATTGCAAATTGTGGCATGAAGTTGAAAGGCACTACTTACTGCAAATTGTAGCTTGGGTGCTTTGGCATTAAGTTGAAAGGCACTACTTACTGCAAATGGTAGCATGAAGTTGAAAGGCACTACTTACTGCAAATGGTGGCATGAAGTTGAAAGGCACTACTTACTGCAAGTGGTGGCTTGGGAGCTTTGGGTTGAAGTTGAAAGGCACTACTTACTGCAAATGGTGGCTTGGGTGTGGCTTGAAGTTGAAAGACACCACTTACTGCAAATGGTGGCTTGGGTGTGGCTTGAAGTTGAAAGATACCACTTACTGCAAATGGTGGATTGGGAGCTTTGGCTTGAAGTTGAAAGGCACTACTTACTGCAAATGATGGCTTGGGAGCTTTGACTTGAAGTTGAAAGGCACTATTACTGCAAATGGTGGCTTGGTTGCTTTGGCTTGAAGTTGAAAGGCATTACTTACTGCAAATGGTGGCTTGGGTGTGGCTTGAAGTTGAAAGGCACTACTTACTGCAAATGGTAGCTTGGTTGCTTTGGCTTGAAGTTGAAAGGCACTACTTACTGCAAATGGTCACTTGGGAGCTTTGAAGTTGAAAGGCACTACTTCCTGCAAATGATGGCTTGGGTGTGGCTTGAAGTTGAAAGACACCACTTACTGCAAATGGTGGCATGAAGTTGATTAGATAGATTAGATAGATTAGATATAATTTATTGCCACACAGCCAGGCTGGTGGAAATTTGGGTTGTCTGCAGCGATACAATAATAAAGAACACACAACCACAATAAAACTGTAACACAAACATCCACCACAGCATTCATCACTGTGGTGGAAGGCACAAAATTTGGCCAGTCCTCCTCCATTTCCCCCCTGTGGTCAGGACCAGAGTCCAGAGTCAGTCCAGGATCGGCTCTTCCTCACCGGAGACTACGGCTTTAGATTGTTGTAGGCCGCAGGCCGGCGGTCAAGATTTAAAGTCCCCGCCGCAGCCAGAAGCACCGTAGACCGCAGGGCCGGTGGTCGAAGCTCCCCTCCAGGGGTGATGGTAAGTCCATGCCGGACCCGCAGTAGAAGTCGGCCGCGGGCCGGCAGTGATGGCTTCTTCTTCCCCCGGGTCCCCAACGTGAGATCCCGGGCTGTAGACGCCGCACCAGCTGGAGCTCTGCAGACCGCGGCTTCAGGCTGCGACTTCAGGCTGCCGGCTGCCCCGGGTCAGCGAAACGGAGCGCTCCCCTCCAGCGAGCCCAGCGAGGGTCGCCCGCTCCACGCCGAGAGTCCACGCTGCGCCCGCCGCTGAAGCCCCGGGCGCGTCTCCGGGAAAGGCCGCGTCGGTCCTTGATGTTAGGCCACGGGGGAGGCGACCTGGAAAAACTCGCCTATCCGTGGAGGAGGCGACCGAAGCGGTTTCCCCCTCGCCCCCCCACACCACCCCCCACATAAAACACACAAAGAAACATTAAATACAGACTTTAAAACATACTAAAAACATTTAAAAAGGTTGAAAAACTGACGAGCTGCATGACATGGCTGCTGCCAGAGCAGCGCCCCCTACTAAACGAAAGGCACTACTTACTGCAAATTGTAGCTTGGGTGCTTTGGCATTAAGTTGAAAGGCATTACTTACTGCAAATGGTAGCATGAAGTTGAAAGGCACTACTTACTGCAAATGGTGGCATGAAGTTGAAAGGCACTACTTACTGCAAATGGTGGCTTGGGTGCATTGGCTTGAAGTTGAAAGACACCACTCACTGCAAATGGTGGCTTGAAGTTGAAATGCACTACTTACTGCAAATGGTGGCTTGGGTGCTTTGGCTTGAAGTTAAAAGGCACTACTGTAAATGCACTTACTTCCTGTTTGCACTGTATATTGATTTTAGATAAAACGCTGCCACTTACGGCTGTGATTTTTGGCCATCTTACTCAGTCCCCCTCCGCTGAGCAGGTGCAGAGAATTCTTCCCATCAATAAAAAATAAAAGTTATTAGTTTTTTTTTAAATGTTGAGAATCTCCTGTCAATCACTCCATGAAAGCCACACCTTTTCCGGTGGGGGGAGGGGTTATAAAACCCGAAAATGTGGGTGTGGCTCAGTCTCTGCAAGATGGAGGAGGGAGAGGTCATGACTCGCTGTCTTTAGTGGCTTTGCACCCTACTTCAAATGGTATGAAACTGCACTTGAATTTGGTGGCCTTGCACCCTGCTAGAAGTGGTAAGAAACTGCACTTGAATTTGGTGGCCTTATACCCTGCTTGAAATAGAATTTCAAGGATTAGCCGTGAGTCAACTACCAGCCCACCAGCCGTGAGTGAGTGAGTTGCCAGCACAACAGGCTTGATTGACTGAGACGCCAGCCCAAGAATCCATTTGGCGCACAATTTGCATACTAGCCCTCTGGAAACCAGTCCCTTCAGCCCACAACACCCATACTAGCGCTCCAGAAAGCCCCCCCCAACTGGCCACCAATATTAGAATTGGTGGAGAGGTGGAATATTGCGTTGGATGACCAGCCCTCCTGTGTGATGCTGGGACCCAACGGGTCCCACTTAGTCTAGTATCTTATATATTGTGTTTGTAAGCCTTTATGAATGATGTGCACAATGTTATGCAATTTTGCATTTGTTGCAGCCATTGCTCTTAATTGCTTGTTGTTGACCATTGATCAAGGATATTTGGTTCGAAGCAGGTGTTTTTGTGTAGTTTAGTTTAGAGATATAGCGCTGAAAGCACTATCCTACAAACTAGGGACAATTTGGAGAAGCCAATTAACCTACAAACCTGTGCTTCTTTGAAATCTTCAAACAAGAGGTTTGAATCCTGCTATAAAGCTTTTGATATTGTTATTGATGCACAACAAATGTACAAATAAATACAGTAAATTTAATGTTGGCTTGCCTTTAAGTCTTACTTGTTGACAAAAATCAACACAATTTATTTTTCTGTCCACTTTGGGCAAATAAATAGTTATGGAGCAACCTATTCCTGCTAAAATTGTATCTCCAGTCACTTAGTGTTCCCTAAAGTAGGAATGGTAAATTTAACATAAGGTAAAGTAAATGGAAATAAATAATGTGAAGGCAAAGCAGGTGGCTGAATTGATATAATCTGTTTAGCACAGTAACTCAAAATTATCCTGAGAACAGTTTGGGCGCAATTGCTACAGTTGCTGCCGTACAACGCATGCAGCGCCAGAGTTCGATCCCGACCATGGGCGCTGTCTGTACGGAGTTTATACGTTCTCCCCGTGACCGTATGAGTTTTTTCCCCCCGAGATCTTCAGTTTCCTCCCACACTCCAGAGACGTACAGGTTTGTAGGTTAATTGGCTTGGTATAAAGGCAAATTGTCCCCTGTGTGTGTAGGATAATAGAAACATAGAAAATAGGTGCGGGAGTAGGCCATTCGACCCTTCGAGCCTGCACCGCCATTCAATATGATCATGGCTGATCATCCAACTCAGTATCCTGTACCTGCCTTCTCTCCATACCCCCTGATCCCTTTAGCCACAAGGGCCACATCTAACTCCCTCTTAAATATAGCCAATGAACTGGCCTCAACTACCTTCTGTGGCAGAGAACTCCAGAGATTCACCACTCTCTGTGTGAAAAATGTTTTTCTCATCTCGGTCCTAATAATGTTACTGTGCAGGGATCGCTGGTCGGTGCAGACTCGGTGGGCCGCAGGGCCTGTTTCCACGCTATATCTCTGAACTAAAAAAATTGAAGTGTTAACGTAACATCTATCTTAGAGAAAATGTTAGAAGCTAAAGTTAAAGACATTAAATCAGGGCACTTTGGAATGGACAAAGTCAACATGGTTTTAGAGCAAGGAAATCATGTTTGACCAATTTATTTGCCCTTTATGTGACAACCTTGGGTATGCAAAATCATCAAAATCACAGTGAACAGTCACATGTGACAAAGCGTCATTCATTATGGGTTTAAGAAGGAACTGCAGATGCTGGAAAATCGAAGGTACACAAAAATGCTGGAGAAACTCAGCGGGTGCAGCAGCATCTATGGAGCGAAGGAAAAAGGCAACGTTTCGGGCCGAAACCCTTCTACATTATGGCTTGATTGCTTTATCGGAACTCATGATCTTTTGAGTGAAAAAAGGTTTTGCCTCATCTCTACCTTAAAGGGTTGCATTTAATTAAAGGAACCCCTCATTTGCTTTATGTGCACACTATTTACACTGTGGACAAGAGAACCTGTGAATATTTCCAGGTCTAGAATACGTCGCTGCATTGTGGAAAATTCTCGGAATGGTGGGATTGACATACGATGAAAGAATGGGTCGACTGGGCTTGTATTCGCTGGAATTTAGGATGAGAGGGGATCTTATAAAAACATATAAAAATGCTTAGAGGATTTGATAGTGTAGATGTAGGAATAATGTTCCCGATGTTGGGGGAGTCCAGAACCAGGGGTCACAGTTTAGGAATAAGGGGTAGACCATTTAGGATTGAAATGAGGAAAACCTTTTTCACCCAGAAAGGTGAGAATCTGTGGAATTCTTTGCCACAGAAGGCAGTGGAAGCCGTTTCACTGGATGTTTTCAAGGGAGAGTTAGATTTAGATCTTAGGGTTAACGGAATCAGGGGATATCGGGGAAAAAGCTGGAATGGGGTACTGATTTTGGATGATCAGCATTGATCATATTGAATGGCGGTGCTGGCTCGAAGGGCCGAATGACCTGAACCCATTTTCTATGTTTTGTTGTGTGCTAACCAGTCAGCAGAAAGACAATACATGATTACAATCGAGCCATTTACAGCGTGTAGATACATGATAAGGGATTAACGTTTAGTGCAAGTTAATGCCAGTAAAGTCTGATCAAAGATAGTCCTAGGGTCACCAATGAGGTAGATAGTAGTTCAGCACTGTTCTCTGGTTGTGTTAGGTTGATTCAG
This sequence comes from Amblyraja radiata, assembly GCF_010909765.2. NCBI lineage: Eukaryota > Metazoa > Chordata > Chondrichthyes > Rajiformes > Rajidae > Amblyraja > Amblyraja radiata. The sequence goes on from NC_045977.1 coordinate 37,221,973, forward strand.
TTGCCTGATAACAGCTGGGAAGAAACTGTCCCTCAATCTGGAGGTGTGCGTTTTCACACTTCTGTACCTTATACCCAATTGTAGGGGGGAGAAGATGGTGTGGCCAGGGTGCGACTGGTCCTGGATTATGCTGCTGGCCTTACCGAGGCAGTGTGAGGTATAAATGGAGTCAATCGAAGGGGAGTTGGTTTGTGTGATAGTCTGGGATGCATCCACAATTTGCTGCAATTTTTTGGGGTCTTGGATGGAGCTGTTCCTAAACCAAGCTGTGATGCATCCAGATAAAATGCTTTCTATGGTGCATCTGTAGAAGTTGGTGATTGTTGTTGGGGACATGCCGAACATCCTAAGCCTTCTAAAGAAGTACACCAGTATCCAGACATGAGTAGTAAGTCAATAGATAACTGTAACTTAATGCCTATATTTTGAAGAAGACAGGACACAAGTTGTTATGTGGAATTCAAGTTTTATTTAATTTAAAAACATGCATTATCTCATTTTGGTGTAATAAATTACGAGTTGGTATTTAAAATATTGTCACATTTTCCATTCTGAGAAATTACACCCATCCTAGTTAAAGATAATTTGTTTACATATTCATTGAAAAATATATTTGTTTCAAGCTTAGCTTTCATGCCAAAATTTAAAGAACAAAAGTAAAAATTTAAACCCGAAAATAAAATTTGTCTCAGAACTGTGCATTATTTACACAATTATATTTTACGTATCATTTACACTTTTATATTTATTAGCTTACATTCTAAATCACTGAACTCTGATTAAAAAGATTCTTATTTTTCTTTGTTGATTTTAAATCAATGGACTTTGACATGATTCGGTTTGCCTGGCAATTTATCTCTCTTCAATAATCATGCCACAATCAATTCTAAAATGCAAAGCCAGGTTTATAATAGAAAGTATTTATCTTGTTGGTTGAACGTTGTATACAAGTAAATCTTACAGTAAATGCTAGCATTTGGCACATTTAAACTGTATTAACACCGGCTGATAATTCCTTAGTTTTACATTTGCAATATGGAGTACATCCAGGTTTCTATAACAACCATGTTTGCAATGCACTGATTATCACACTGAGAGAGAGTGTGTGAATTATACACATTAGGCAATTCTTGTTGATGGATGGTGATGCCGATTCTATCACTGGGAAAGGAAACAAAAAAGAGTATTTTTTTAATCCTTGAATTTACCGCAGATTTTATCATTTCTAATAATTATCAACATCTGTATTGGCAATGGACAGCACTCACCTGGAATGTTGATTACGCCACCAGGGACCGGGATTTTATTTCCTCCTGTCAGACCAATTCCCAGACTCGCCACTTCAACGTTTGTGTGTTTTGATATCCAGGTTTCAACCAACGTAGAATTTTCATAAGTTTTCATGGTTTCAAGATTAATTCCAAGCAGATCTTTCACATCTCCTGTACTAAGATCCTGGAATAAAAAGAATTGGGCATGACTGCCAGGAAACTGTCTCTTGCCTCTTCATACCCAAGAACATATTTCATCAGGACTTGGTTTAGTTTAGAGATACAGCCTGGAAACAGGCCCTTCGTTATACTACTTTCCCATCCACTCACTACACACTTGGGGGCGATTTACGGAAGCCAATTAACCTACAAAGCCACACAATTTTGGGATGTGAGAGGAAACTAGAGCGCCCGGAGGAAACACACAGGGAGAAGGTGCTAACTCCACAAAGACAGCACCTGAGGTTAGAATCACACCCAAGGTCAGGATTGAATCCGGGTCTCTGGCGGTGCGAGGTAGTGGCTCTACTAGCTGCAACACTGGTCTATCGAGACTTGAACTGGACACTATTCAGTGTGCAGGGGTCAGCAACATAACTGAATGTCACTGATTGTCATTCTACTCTAAAACCATATACAATTCTACAAGGTATTCATCAGTCAACATAAACGTTATGGAAAATATCACTCGGTATGAATCATGTTAGCACACAAACATTTTGAATGACGAAACAGAAATGTTTAATGCCTTCATACTTTAAATTCCTCGGGATTCAGTGCCAGGATTACAGATGGATCCATGCTGATGTTGCCCGATGCCAGAGACTGCAAATCACCTGTTGTTGCACCACCTGAAATAAAATAAAAAGAACATGCAATATAAAATAAACCGCTGTGTCTTTTACATCAGTAAAATACCAGGTCCTCAATAATTTAAATAATGTTTCCCTATTGGGCTGGAACATGGCCGGAGCCCAGCTGGTTCTTCATTCATTTCTCTGACTCTCCTGTATGTTATTGGAACTGGGCCACCTGTAACACACAACTAGACACTGGATAAATGTCACCAACACTGTCTCTGCAACATCATCCAAATCCACTGGAAGGATAAGTAAGTAAGAGTTTATTGCCCAAGTATTCACATACAAGGAATTTGCCTTGGTCCTCCGCCCACAAGTAACATGACATACAGTGACAGTTACGAATGACTCAGAAAACACTAAGCATTAATAATAATAAAACATTAATGATAAAACACCATTGATCAAGCATGTGAACCAACAAAATACCAGATCAAAGGGAGGCTACAGATTTTTGGCTGTTGAGTAGACTCGAGGATAAAAGCTGTTTTTATGTCTGGCTGTGGCAGCTTTGACAGTCCGGAGTCACCTTGCAGAGGGAAGTGATTCAAAGAGTTTGTGGCCAGGGTGAGAGGGGTCATAGATGATCTTGCCCGCTCGCTTCCTGACCCTTGCAGTGTACAGTTCATCAATGGAGGGAAGGTTGCAGCCAATAACCTTCTCTGCTGATCGGACGATTCGCTGCAGCCTCCAGGTGTCGTGCTTGGTGACTGAGCCAAACTAGACCATGATGGAGAAGGTGAGGACAGACTCTACGATGGCCGTGTAGAATTGGACCATCATTGCCTGTGGCAGATTGTGCTTCCTCAGCTGCCGTAGGAAGTACATCCTTTGTTGTGCCTTTTTGACTATGGAGTCGATGGTAGCCCCCCACTTAAGGTCCTTGGAGATGATGGTTCCCAAGAACTTAAAAGACTCCACATATGTGACTGCGGTGTTGTTGATGGTGAGTGGGGTGAGGGGAGGGGGAGCTCTCCTAAAGTCTACAATCAATTCCACTGTCTTAAGAGCATTGAGCTCTAGGTTGTTGCTACGGCACCAGGACGCCAGCTGTGACACTTCCTGTCTGTAGGCAGATTCCTCCCCATCCAGGATCAGTCCAATCAGGGTTGTGTCATCCGCAAACTTGAGAAGCTTGACAGAAGTGTCTGTGGAGGTGCAGTCGTTGGTGTAGCGAGAGTAGAGGAGAGCATCAACTTCAGAGTCTTCTCCCAAATCAACATCCCAAGCATTGAGGACTACCTACCCCATTTCATCTCCATTGGACTGACCATGTCGTTTGTATGCCTAATACCGGACACTCCATTCTGAGCCCATAACCCTTGACACCCTAACCATCGAGTAGGTGTACATAAGGTGTCAGGGGTTATGGTGAGAAGGCAGGAGAATGGGGTTGAGAGGGAAAGATAGATCAGTCATGATTGAATGGCAGAGTGGACTTCAGGAGCTGAATGGCCTAATTCTTCTCCTGTGACTTATGCATCTGTCGATCTCCCTCTTAAAAATACTCAATGATTTGGCCTCTACAGCCGTCTATGGCAGTGATATTTTCCAAACAAGAAATGGAAGTCTATCTAATTCAGCACTAATTCTAATTGCATATCTTTTAAATATGCTGATATCTTGTTATTTTGTTAATTCAATGGATCAGTGGTTCCTTTATTATCATGTGTACCAAGAGATGAGATTCTTTTTTTGCATTTGGATCAGTAAGATTATTACCATATATTAATTAGTACAATCTCCGGTTATGCTCATAATGCATTGAAACATATAAATATATTTTCCAATCTGTAGCCTGCGGATAATCGGTTTGTATAATACATTTTATAGAATTCAGAAGAAATGTTCTATTCTGATTTGCCAATCTCTGTTCCACTTACCAAGGTATGTTCTCATCTGGGTGTAGTAGATGGCTTGATCACTATTTTGTGTTTCGACTGCGGTCTTTGCTTTGTTGTAAATTAAGTTTATCTTCGATTGAGAGCACGAGGAAATATTCAATGGGTTTGCGTTACTGTAGGAAAATAATTGCAAGGTAGTGAGTTAGGAAATATCTAGGAAAAGACATGTTAGTGTTGAATCTATCAAAACATTATTCACTGTTGGATGCTGTATAGGAACAGTAATAATATTTCTCGGCGCACTTAACAAAACTGTGAAGAGGTGTGACATTTGGCAGCACTAGGATGGAGTCTGAGGTCAGAGGATACCTTAAGAATGAAACACATGCCGCAATAAATAATCTTGTAGAAAAGGTGCGGCACAGTGGCGCAGCAGTAGAGTTGTTGCCTTACGGCACCAGACACCCGGGTTCAATTTACAGATTGAGAGGTAACTAAATTCCAGAGTAGGAGTAGCCAATGGAAATGAGTGTTCCCACTATTTTATCAGTCAAATACTTGTAATATGCAAATCTGATGTACATGCGCTAGTTTCACTTCTGTCATTGGGAAAACCATGACCACTATGTGTAGGAAGGAACTGCAGATTCTGCAGATTCTGGTTTAAACTGAAGATAGACACAAAAAGCTGGAGTAACTCAGCGGGTCAGACAGCATCTCTGGAGAAACGGATAAGGTGACGTTTCGGGTCTGAAAAAGGGTGTCGTCCCGAAACATCACCTATTCTCTTTCTCCAGAGATGCTGCCTGTCCCGCTGAGTTACTCCAGCTTTTTGTGTCTAAACATAAACATTATAGCTTTTTCCCAATATCCATCACTCTTGAAGACTACATGACACTAACCTCAACCATGAACCTCTACACTGTCTTTGGTTGCACTAAAGACGTAAGGTATTTTTGACCTTGTACGGTGGTTATTCATTTATTGATTATTATATTGTCTATATGTATTGCATTTACAGGCCTGTTATGCTGCTGCAAATAAGAATTTCATTGTTATGTTGTCGGTGCATATGACAATTAAACACTCTTGACATGTGTAATTTGGACAATCGAACACAAAGTAATTCGAAGATAGACACAAAAAGCTGGAATAACTCAGCGGGTTAGGCAGCAGCAGTAAGTTACTTCTGCTTTGTGTGTCTATCTTTGGTTTAACCCAGCATCTGCAGCTTCTTTCTACACAGACATACTGTAGTTAGGTCAGCATCTCAGTAAATTTAGTTTAGTTTTTATTTAGTTTAGGGGTACAGCGTGGAACCGAGTCCGTGCCGACCAGTGATCCCTGCACACTAACACTATCTGACACACACTGGGGACAATTTACATTTATACCAAGCCAATCAATTGCCAATGACATTTATACCAAGTCAATGCCTACTATGTTCTGTTGTGCTGAAGCAAAGCAAGAATTTCATTGTCCTATCAGGGCCACATGAAAATAAACTCACTTGAACTTGAACTTGAATTAACGTACAAACCTATACGTATTTGGGGTGTGTGAGGAAACTGAAGAAACAGAGAAAACCCACCAAGTCATGGGGAAAACATACAACTCTGTAGCCAGCCCCCGTAGTTAGGATCGAATCCGGGTCTCTGGCACTGTCAGGCAGCAACTCTACCACCGTTGCTCCCCATTGATTTAATTGACTTTAAAGTAGGGCACTCACCTGATATTAGTAGGGCTGATTGTCTGGATCTTGCTCTCGTCAAGAAGACACAACACTCTACCACCTACAATGTTCAGCGTGGCTGTATCTATTACTCCAGATGCAGTTAAGTACCTTGAAAGAATGGCTTTGCTCTGATTGTTAAAAAGAACAAGTTGTTACGGAGAATATTTACAGCTCATCTTTAAATTCACATCAAAATAATGGCTAGATATCCCCGATATCAAATTTACATTTATTTTGTAGTTTTTTAAATTCAATTTTATTGAATTTAAATCTGCATGGGCCAATAAGTCAATTTTTGACAAGTTATTTCAGTGATATATTTGCAGATTTAAAATCCACTCGTATCTTCAATTGTGACTCAAAACACCATCCCCCAAATGTTTTAGAATGCCTTTGTTCATGTATAGCTCACCAGGAATGAGTGGGTTAGCATATGATGAGCATTTGACAGCACCGGACCTCTACTCTCTGGAGTTTAGAAGGTTGAGGGGGACCTCATTGGAATACAGAATAATGAAAGGCCTGGATAGAATGGATGTGGAAAGGGTGTTTCCACTAGTCGGAGAGTCTTGGATCAGACGCCATAGCCTCAGAATTAAAGGGCAAAGAAGGTGAGGAGGAACTTCTTTAGTCAGAGGGTAATTAATCCGTGGAATTCATTGCCACAGAAGGTTGTGGAGGCCAAGTAAGTGGATATTTTTAAGGCAGAGATAGACAAATTCTTGATTAGAACGGGTGTCAAGGGTTATGGGGAGAAGGCAAGAAAATGGGATTAGGAGGCAGGCAGGGATCAGCCATGATTGAATGGCGGAGTTGTCTCGATGGGCTGAATGGCCTAATTCTACCATTACTTGTGAATTTATTTCCATTTGAAAATCCTGGGCAGATTATGTGCGTTTCAAAGCAGGTTTTTATGAACAACATCAAATTGTCAATATATTTATTGCAAGGGTTAGCATACCACGCCATCATTCGGGCTGTTTGGCTGAGTTGCTGACAGGGTCTCCTGTTTGGTCACACTCCAAGTGTTAATGTCAGTAGAGTTGAATACTGAAGTAACGTATCCCAGTAATTGAATCTTGTCTTCTGGAATTCCGTTAGGGTAAATCTGCACATGAAAGAGAGAATTATTACATTTTGCTGTATCATTCTACATGCGTTGGGGAAAAGAAAATCACATTTTACAGCATTCCAGAGTCTTTGAATGTACTTGTGAATTAATAAAATTCAGTTTGTGTTATGCTAGTTAATATTGAAAAGCTAAGAAACAGGGTTTGTTTGTTATAATTTAGCGGTATGAACGTTGAATTCTCTAATTTTATTAATTGCACAAACACTGCCTGACCCGCTGAGTTACTCCAGCAATCTGTGACTTTTTATTTTTGTAAACCAGCAGCTGCAGAGTTCCTTGTTTCCACACCCCTATTACATTTCTTTGGTTGCTGTGTGAGTAGGTTATGTATTACTGACCAAATTGTTTGGCTAAAATTAACCAGCTTAATCATGTTATTGACGGTATTTCCCAAAGTAGCAGATGGTTGATAAGAAAATAATTATGGTGCATTGTTAAATAAGCACACATGAGGATATAACAAGATTCAGAGAGTAACTAAATTGTAATGGGAAGGAACTGATGCTGATTTATAATAAAGTTAGATACAAAGTGCGTGTGTAGCTCAGCAGGTGAGGCAGCATAGGTGACGTTTTGGATCGGGAACCTTTCCTCAGTCTGAAAGTAGTATTTTCTCTCTCCTCCTGTTTTTTCCTCCAGAATTGTTCTTGCCTCCAGTTCTTCCCCCTGCTCTCCTCCCTACTCAGTCTGAAGAAGGGCCTCGTTTTTCTCCAGAGATGCTGCCTGACCTGCTGAGTTACTCCAGCACTTTGCATCTATCTTCAGAGAGTAACTATGGTGTAAAGGTGAAGTGTATGATTGGCATGAAATCGTCTAGACATAATTCCTCCTTCAGTAGCAGGAAAACTGGATTCAGATTGTACATATACAGTGCATCTGATTTTTTTTAAATTTGCAAAGCTTATTTTAAACCCATGCATTTTACCTGATTCAATTTTTTCTGTAAAACTCTAAGTTGCACTTCATCGAATGCGTGTTTCCCCAGTTGAAACAGGTAATCCTTCAGAATAGTATTATTCAGACAATTCTCTAGTTCTGTAGCTCCGTATAGTGCAGGAAGCATTACGTCAAATGTCATTGATGCTGTGATTTCACCAATCGTACATCCTGCAAATACAATAATATGGATCATTCATTTTGAGGAGCACATTTCAATATTTCATTCTCTAGTTGCTCTTCCCCCTTCCCTCATCACCTCTGAAATCTTGTCTATGACACTTGCCTTCTGCTCTCTCGATCCCTAATCACTCAACCTCCCTCATGCCATCTGTGGACAGAGATAATTTCTATCCAGCTGTCATCAGGCAGCTGAATCATCCTTCCACAACCAGAGATCAGTCCTAAATTACTAACTATCTCATTGGTGACCCTCGGACTATCTTTGATCAGACATTACTGGCTTTACTTTGTACTAAACGTTATTCCTGTATCATGTATTCATACGCTGTAAGTGGCTCAATTGTAATCATGTATTGTCTTTCTGCCGACTGGTTAGCACGCAACAAAAAAATTTCACTGTACCTCGGTACACGCGACAATAAATTCAACTTAAATTTCTTTGAAACAATTCATTCTCTAAAAGTACAAACACTAAAAGGCAACAGTTTGGTGAAGGAAGTGACTGTGGATGCTGGTTTAAACCGAAGATAGAAACAAAAAGCTGGAGTAACTCAGCAGGTCAGACAGTTTCTCTGGAGAGAAGGAAAAGGAGAGGTTTTGGGTCGAGACCCTTCAAGGTATTCCACTACTCTTAACAAAACCCTCTTGAATCCTTCAGCGCATATCTTCAACTATCTTTTGAAAAATCTTCACACAAATCTTGATCCTTTCTATCCAGTGGCACAGCACCAGAGATCCGGATTCTATCCTGACTACGGGTGCTATCTGTATAGAGTTTGGTACATTCTCCCTGTGACATCATGGGTTTTCTCTGGGTGTTCTGGTTTCCTCCCACATTTCAAAGACATGCAGGTTTGTAGGCTAATTGGCTGTGACAAATAGAGCACTATTGAACTATCACTTATAAATTGTATTCTGTAAATAGTGTATGGGTGATTGCTGGCCGGCGCGGACATGGTGGGCTGAAGGGCCTGTTTCCACACTATACCTCTCAGCTAAGCTAAACCAGAACTCATTTGAACTCCTTCAGTCAAGTTTCATTTCTTGTCACCATAACTAAAATGACTCTAAAAGTTACTGTTGATGTCCCAACATAAACGCCACAAATATAACCTTTCCCTCCTTTTTCTGTCTTCTTGACCTGCCTGTTGTAGTTCGGCAACCTCCCATACAATTCAAGTCCAAGAATAAAAGTGAAAGGGATGCAACGAAGGCAAGTTTTACATGGAATGTTGCAAGGTTTTACAGGAATCCCTCCAACTAAAATTAGACTTGTAAAAAAAACTATGTACCAGTTGCAGCTCTTGATCTTCGAGATGATGAGAAGAACAGTCTTTGGAGCAAACCTCTTTGTCTATTAATTTTGAACATTGAACTTCTCCCCACGTATGGTCTCAGACCTTCTAAAATAACATTCTGCAAGCAGAAAAATATCAGTTATATATCATTACTTCAATCAGACAACAGTTTTTTAAAAAGAGCTATAAATGGAAGCTAGAAAAGCTAATAGTTTTCAGAACTGAAAGCATACTATAATCTCCTTTATTGTCATATGAATATAGAACATAGGGTGGGTGAACTACAGCCTTACAGTGCCAGAGACCCAGTTTGATCCTGACTACGTGTGCTGTCTGTATGGGGTTTGTACGCTCTCCCCGTGACCACGCGGGTTTCCTCCAACATCTTCGGTTTCCTCCAACACTTCAGGCGTACAGGTATGCAGGTTAACTGGCTTGGTATAAATGTAAAATTGTCCTTAGTGTGTGTAGGATAGTGTTAGTGAACGAGGTGTTCGCTGTTCTGTGCGGACTCGGCGGGCCTATTTCCGTGCTGTATTTCTAAACCAAACTGTACAGCCCAGGAACAGACCCTGCGGCCCACTGAGTCAAGTTGTTTCAGGACATATGACAATAAAACACTCTTGACTCTTGATACTGGATCTTCAGACTTTGATTACCCAGGTCTTTAGCTTTTACTTCAATATCTTTTATCCCATCCCTTAATTCCCAATTTCCAAATCCTTGCTTAAAAACAAAAAACTATATACCCGTTGCACTTACTGGTCTTATAGTTAAGGACAGACTTTGCAAATGTTATATCTTCGCCACTTGACAACTCAATTCATCGTAACATCAGATGCTAAACATTATTAGACAAGGACTTAGCACGCATTTGTCAAAATATTTCAATGCAGCTCAAATTCAAGGCTTAAAAAATGTTATACCCTGTTGACTTTACTCCATGTAGTTCCATTCACAGCAAACACAAGTGTTTCCAGGTTTTCGAGTGTGGATGTATTCCATGTGGAGGGGTCACTGGAGAGAAATCAAAAAAATATTTGTACAGTTATAATGCAGTATATAAACTACCATGCAAGCGTTTGTTTAAATACATTTAAAGCTGAACAGTATGAAATTTAGATGTATGTGTGTTGGAAGGAACTGCAGATGCTGGTTTAAACCGAAAATAGGTACAGGGGTGACTGGCAGCATCTCTGGAGAAAAGGATTTGGTGACGTTTCGGGTCGAGACCCTTCTTCAGACTGGGTGAGTTATTTTGGGCAGGGGATGGGGATGATAATGCAGGCCTCAGATTCTTTAGATTTGTTGGATACATTCCATTCACTGCACACACACTCCCCGACTTATGTAAACTCGAACTTACATCATCAATCCTGTCAGTTTGTGATTTCCACAACACTGTATGATTACAGATAGACACAAAACGCTGGAGTAACTCTTGAGGGAAGGAATGGGTGACGTTTCGGGTCGAGACCCTACGAAACAAGCTGGCAATGGTGGCGGTGCTTACCCAGAAGGTCTCGTGCCACAGAAAGTCCCCCAATGGCGAGACGGAACTCAAGTCGGCAATCCTTTCCCAAAAGGACACGCGCCAGAGAAAGTGTGCCGGTGCAGCCGGACAACCGAGACGGTTAATACTCTCAGCGATGGACACACACTGCTGGAGTAACTCAGCAGACCATGCAGCATCTCTGGAGAACATCGACAGGTGGCGCTTCTGGTTGAGAACCATCTTCAGACTTGGTGAGTTATTTTGGGGCAGGGGATGAAGATGGGAATGGGGATGCTGACGTGTAAAATCTGACTTGCTTAAGAGCTCACGGAAGGCAAGTTGGGGAGAGTCAAAACTTAAATTTCACTATATAGTCTGGTTCTTAAAAAATCCATAGCATTAACTTAGCCTTTTCAACCTCAATTCTCCAGAGTTACTTAAAACAAAGAATGATGTCCTATCAGGGAATTAGCATAAAAAAACCCGAAACATCGCTAGATTTGAATAGTACTGAAAACAAGAGACTGAAAGAGTACTAATTGACAGTCCCTAATAATAAAATTAGATGGGAAAAAGGTGGTGTTTTTAAAACTCACCCATATCGTGTAACACGATTAAGCTGGACATTAATTGCATATTTCTGAGTAGGTGTGTATTCGTTACAGTTTTTCAAAGCCTCCAGTATAGAAATATCTGCCTTTGTTATGTCTCCATCGTAGTCACAGACTAGATTATTTAGTATTAGCACCTGATCTCTTGACAGGCCTTGATTGGAAATATTCTGAAATAAAGAACAAGTATAAAAATGATAAGCAAGAAAGATGAATTCTGCCAGAGCCGGCAGATTCGTGCCCACAGCTGACTTCCGTGGCCGATCGGTCGGTCGAATATGCTCCCTGAGGCCGGGGATCAGGAACTCCGGCCTGGCCAGAGCCGGCAGATCCGTTCCCATAGCCGACTTCCGCGGTCAACTTTGCGGCCCGGTATCCCATCTACAGGCTTCCAGACCTGTATTCAGGAATCATTGTCAAATAGCAGTATGTACTCACCAAGCAGAGTTTAGCATTTTGCAACAGATCCTTTCTGACTTGAGATCCTTGTGATACAACGTTAATGTTGGAATGCCCAACAGCACGGAAGAAGCTTGTACAGTTTTCAGATGGGAATGCTTCAGGTCTAAAGTGTGAAAATATCGCAGAGTGAATCCCATTATTTGTGTTAAGAATTTTTTTTAAACTGCTTTAAGGCAAAAAATGCAGGGCAGGTTGAAGTGGAGACACAAGGAAATGCAGATGCTAGATTCTTGAGCAAAGCACAAAGTGCTGGAGGAACTCGGTATCGGCTAGCCATTCCTTCCACAGATGCTGCTTGACCCACTGAGTTCCTCCAGCACTTTGGCTGTAACAGTTTTAATCCGACAGTCATTCACTTGATTTAGTTTTCATTTTCTGGTTTGAAGCATGTTGTTTTCAATAGACCTGACAATATTTCCCCACTCCACTTTTAACAAGGATTATTGGATGATTGTAGGACTTGCAGAAGTTAAAGAAAGGCATTTACTTACACAGTAAATGGTAGGCCTCTGGGTAGTGTTGTAGAGGGGAGGGATCTAGGAGTACAGGTGCATGGTTCGAGTCACAGTTAGATAAGGTGGTCAAAAAGGCAGATGGCACATTGGCCTTCATCAGTCAGAGTATTGAGTATTGAATATTGTGTTCAGTTCTGGGCACTATGCTATAGGAAAGATATTGTCAAGCTTGATGGGGTTCGGAAAAGATTTACGAGGATGTTGCCAGGATTAGAGGGTGTGAGCTATAGGGATAGGTTGAGGATGAGGGGAGATCTTTTGGAGGTGTACAAAATGATGAGAGGAATAGATCGGGTAGATGCACAAAGTCTTTTGCCCAGAGTCGGTGAATTGAGGACCAGAGGACAAAGGTTCAAGTGAAGGGGAAAAGATTTAATAGGAATCTGACAGGTAACGTTTTCACACAAAGGGTGATGGGTGTATGGAACAAGCTGCCAGAGGAGGTAGTTGAGGCTGGCTCTATCCCATCGTTTAAGAAACAGTTAGACAGGTACATGGATAGGACAGGTTTGGAGGGATATGGACCAAGCGCAGGCAAGTGGGACTAGTATAGCTGGACATTGTTGGCCGGTGTGGGCGAGTTGGGCCGAAGGGCCTGTTTCCACACTATATCACTCTATGGAGATCAAGTCAATGGATATTTTTAAGGCCGATTTAGATAGATTCGTGATTAGTACAGTTGTCAGGGGTTATGGGAAGAAGGCAGGAGAATGAAGTTAGGTGGGAGAGATAGATCAGCCATGATTGAATGGCGGAGTAGACTTGATGGACCGAATGGCCTAATTCTGCTCCTATCACTTATCACCTTATGATCTACAAAAAACGGGAATAAAAGTACTGGAAATCTTACGTGTAGAATATCAAGAGATCTGTAGGTAGGTCAGAAATGTTTGATGGGGTTCCACTGGCATTCAGTCTTCTAGACATGCAAATCAGCTGAGGAAACAAGTTTTCATTTGTTAAATAAAATTCTTAAATCGCAAAACAAGGCTCATTTATTTTCTAGCCATTTAATTATTTTTACAGGTTACACTTCATCGGATGTTATCTTTAAAATCTTATTTTCTTTACAGTGAAAAAAATTAAAAGGGATGCAGGAAGACTTTGTGGAGGGATATAGAAAGATTAATTGAAGGGCACATGAAATGTCATCGGGAACAAAAGTGAATTCATCCATTTTAGTAGAAAATGTAGACCTGGATAAAGTTGGATGTGGAGAGGACGTATCCACAAGTGGGAGAGTCTAGGACGGGAGGTCATAGCCTCAGAATTAAAGGACATTCCTTCAGGAAGATAAAGAGGAATTTCTTTAGTCAGAGGGTGGTGAATCTGTGGAATTCATTGCCACAGAAGGCAATGGAGGCCACGTCAATGGATATTTTTAAGGCAGAGATAGATTCTTGATTAGTGCGTGTGTCAGGGGTTATGGGGAGAAGACAGGAGAATGGGGTTAGGAGGGAGAGATAGATCAGCCTTGTTTGAATGGCAAGGGTCCTAGACACTCCCTCTAGTGAAAACATCCTCTCCACATCCCCTCTATCTAAGCCTCTATCTAGTTTCACTAGTTACCTTTCACATATGGATGCAGGTTTTGTCTAATAACTGAAGGAAGCATTCACTTGTGATGGAGGAAATTCAATGGAGGTTTCCAAATTGATCCCTCCAATTAAGAGGATGAAATGTATTTATAAATTTAGTTGGGAAAATATTTTCATATGGGTGCACAGCTATTGTAGACGAGCACTTTTTAAATTAAGGGTGCAGTTTGATGCTGTGCTCTTAAAAATCTCAAACCTAAATCAGTCAGAAACCAGCACTCGTATCACAATAAATCATATCCTCCCATGTAATACGGGCGAACAAAGAGTTTAACTTGTAGGTGAGTTTACCTGATCACTGTTCAGTGAAGCTTTACCCCTTGTGGCTTTAACAAACTTTCTTAATTGTTTAATGTTCAAATTGTGTCCTGCTGCACAACTAAATCCTTGCAGAACAGAGGGAGATGCACTGTAACAAAGATTGAAATGGTTAATCTTTTGCGTCAAATTTTTCAAAGGTTCAGCATTTAGAAATCAGCATGGATTACAATATTATCTTTGAGTAGATTCTGCACGTGGGAGCCGGAGGATGCAGCGTTGGGAACAAAGGATAGCTCCTGGGGGAAGCGCTGTGAGGGGGGAACAAAGGAGGACTTTGTAACTTTGTCGGCGCCCTTTATGTGGCGACTCTTTTCATACCTTGGGATTTCACTGTGACAATAGAGTATTCATTCATTTGCTATACATTTAATGGCAGAGACATAGAGCTGTAGAGTCGCAGAGATGCTAAGTGCAGATACAGGCCCTTTGTGTCAACTCAACCGTGCTGAGTAAGTTGCCTAACCAAGCTGGTCCATTTGCCTGTGCCTGGCCAAAGACCCTCCAAACCTTTCCTATGTGTCCAAATGTTTAGTTTTAGTTTAGAGATGCAACATGGAAAAAGACCATTCGGCCCATCGAGTCCGCGCAGCGATCCCCGCACATTAACACTATACACCCAGACTATTAACAAGTTACGATTAAGCCAATTAACCTACAAACCTGTACGTCTTTCGAGTATGTGTGGAAACCGGAACCCCCGGGGAAAACTCGCACAGGTCACGGGGAGAACGTACAAACTCTGTACAGACAGCACCCGTAGTCAGGATCGACCCCGTCTCTTGGGCGCTGTAAGTCAGAAACTCTGCAGCTGTGCCATCGTGCTGCCCAAATGACTTTTAAATGTTGTCATTATACCTGCTTAAATTATCTGCTCTGGCAGCTCATTCCATACACGCACCACCCTCTGTGTATAGGAAAAAAGTTGTCCCTCAAGTCCTTTTTATACCTTTCCCCTCTCACAAACCTATGCCCTCCAGTTTAAGACTCCTCGATTCTGAGGAAAATAATGTACCTAGCCACCTTATATATTCCCCATTTAATTTTATAAACCTCTAAAGTCTCCCCTCAGCCTCCTATGCTCCAGGGAGAAACAAAAAGTCTGAGCCTATCTAACCTCTCCTTGTAACTCAAACACTCCATACCTGGTAAGCTTCTTGTAAATCTTTTTTGCACCCTTTCCACATGAATGCCTGCCTTCATATAGTAGGGTGACCAGTACTTTACTCAGTATTCCAAATATTCCTTATTGTATCTTTTGCAGCTGAAACATGATGTCTCAACTCCTATACTCAATACCCTGGCCGATAAGGCAAACATGTCAAATACCTTTTGTACAATCCTGTTGTCAAGGGACTAAGTTCACAAGTTATAGGAGTAGAATTAGGCCATTCGGCCCATCTAGTCCACTCCGCCATTCTATCATGGATGATCCCTGCCTCCTAATCCCATTTACCTGTCTTCTCCCCATAACCCTTGACACCCGTTCTTATCAAGGTTTGTCTGGTTTACCTGGTTTGTCTTACCAAAATGCAACACCTCACATTTATCGGAATTAAACTCCGTCTGCCATTCCTCAGCCCGTTGCGTCAGTTGATCAATATACAGTTGCAATGTTGCCGAACCTTCTTCACTGTGCCAAATTTCTCTGGCCATTTACGTTGAGGGAATAATTACTTCAATGCAAAGGTAAACATGATACTTACTCATCAAAATTTAAGGTAGAATTTCGTATCAAAGTCCTAAAAAACACCGCAGCCTAAAAATAAACATAAATACAATGTTGACTGCACACCAGTTTCAGGAATATTAACTCAACAGTAATTGCTCAACGGGTTTCATTTTTTTTTGTAAATATGAATGGCCAGTTATGGTTTTATTAATAGTTTAAGTGGGAAACCCTGTTGGCTTCCAAATTAAACCAAGTAGCAGTAGTTAAGTTCTGCTTTCTTTCTCCTATTATGAAAAGATGTTAATGTATCACACCATTTTGCCTTCTGCCCTCAAGCCAATTTCTTATCCACGTTGCCACTGCCCTTTGTTTTCATCCAAACTCTTCAATTTTGCTCACCAGCCTTATTTGTCACTTTGTCAAACATTTGAACATCAGTAGAAGAAGAAACTGCAGTTGCTGGTTTACTGAAAAAAAGACACAAAGCACTGGAGTAACTCGGGGAGGGGTGTCAGGCAGAATTGATGGAGAACATGGATAGCAACATTTCGGGTCAGAATCCTTTTTGGACTTGCAGGTCTGAAGGGTTCTGACCGAAAACATCGCTTATTCAGGGATGCTGCCTCATCTGCTGAGTTTCTCCAGCACTTTGTGTCTTATCTGAAAATTGGGTAAGGAATGAGATGGACAAATCACCTTTATCAACCTTGATAACTTAACAAAATAAGGTAATCAAGCACAGTTTACTATTAGCAATTTCATTCCCTCTACTAATTGATGTTGTCAAACAATTCACCAACTTACTTGGAAGTGGTTCCATTGCTTTCCGTTCACCAGATTAAGAGTGATATCTCGAGAACTCAGTCGAGGCAAAGCGATTTCAGTAGCAAGCTTGGCTGGAACCCTTTGTAAAAGTATACTGGGGTCACTCGAAGTCTGAGCAATCTACAGAAGAGTCAAACAGATGGAAATGTTCAGTGAGTAGGAAACAAAGCATGATATTTTAAATGCAATAAACACTGCAGGTGATGGAAATCTGAAAAAATAAATAAATGCAGGGGATATTTAGCAGGTCAGGAAGCATCTGTGGAGACACAGGAGTAGAGTTGGAGGTTCATGTCAATGACCTTCCATCCGAATGATGAGGCTCTGATGAACCCTCATTGATCTCAAACATGAATTCTCTATTTCTCTCCTATGAGTGCTGCATGATCTGCTAAATGACCTCAGCATTTTTTTATTTCACTATTTTCAAACTGGGACATTGAGATCATTCTAAAGCCATAGATTTTTTTTAATTTGAAACCCAAATGGGTGACCAAATTTAAAAACTAAAACCTTTCCAAGCATTTCCTCTTGCCCCCCCCCCCCCCCCTCCAAATGAACAGAAGGATTAATCATGCCTAACTTCTGAAATTGTAAGGCACCGTACCATAATTGAACATAGTGCTCCCAAGTTTGGTCAAATTTAATATGTAGGAAGGAACTGCGGATGCTAGGTTACACCGAAGATAGACACAAAATGCTGGAGTAACTCAGCAGGACAGGCAGCATCTCTGGGGAGAAGAAATGGGTGATGTTTGGGGCTGAAGAAAGGTCTCAACACGAAACGGCACCCATTCCTTCTATCCAGAGATGTTGCCTGCCCTGCGGAGTTACTCCAGAATTTTGTTTATCATCTGTGGTCAAATCTAAGTTTGACACAAGGTTAACAATAACTTGTCAACTTTTATATGAAAAGGTGGAGACAGTAAGATTGAGGGAGAGCTGGGAAGGGAAGGGGAAGGAGGGAGAAAGCAAGGAGGAGTCAATGTTCATACCGCTGGGGTGTAAACTACCCAAGCGAAATATGAGGTACTGTTCCTCCAATTTGCACTGGGCCTCACTCTGGCAATGGAGGAGGCCCAGGACAGAAAGGTCGGATTCGGAATGGGAGGGTGAGTTGAAGTGTTGAGCCACTGGGAGATCAGTTTGGTTATTGCGAACTTAGCGGAGGTGTTGGGCAAAGGATCGCCAAGCCTGCGCTTGGTCTCACCGATGCAGAGATGTTGGCATCTGGAACAGTGGATGAAGTAGATGAGGTTGTAGGAGGTGCAGGTGAACCTCTGCCGCACCTGGAAATGCTGCATGGGTCCTTGGATGGACTCGTGGGGGGAGGTAAAGCAACATGTAACAGTTCCTGCAGTTGCAAGGGAAAGTACCCAGGAAGGGAAGGGACAAATTGACCAGCGAGTTATGGAAGGAACGGTCTCTGCGGAAAGCAGAAAGGGGAGGAGATGGGAAGATGTGGCCAGTGGTGGGATCCCGTTGGAGGTGGCAAAAATGTCATTGGATTATATGTTGTGTGCGACGGCTGATAGGGTGAAAGGTGAAGACAAGGGGGACTCTGTCCTTCTCACGAGTAGGGGGATGGGAAGTGGGAGCCGGAGCTGTGGGATATAGAGGAGACCCTGGTGAGAGCCTTATCTATAATAGAAGAGGGGAACATCCCGTTCCCTAAAGAATGGGGACATCTTCGATGCCCTTGTCTGGAACACCTCATCCTGGGTGAAGATGCGGCATAGACGGAGGAATTGGGAGTAGGGGATAAAGTCCTTACAGGAAGCAGGGTGGAAAGAAGTGTAGTCCAGATAGTCATGGGAATCAGTGGGTTTGTAGTAGATGTCAGTCAGTAGTCTGTTAGCTTCGATGGAGATGGTGAGGTCTAGAATGTAGGGAGATGTCGGAAATGGTCCAGGTGAATTTGAGTGCCGGATGGAAGTTAGTGGTGAAATGGATGAAGTCAGTGCGTTCTGCATGGGTGCAGGAGGTAGCACCAATGCAGTCGTCAATGTAGTGGAGGTAGAGTTCGGGGATAGGGCAACAGTATGCCTTGAACAAGGATTCTTTCGACGTACCCTACAAAGAGGCAGGCATAGCTGGGGCCTCTGCGCGTGCCCGTAGCTATGCCTTGGATTTGGAGGAAATGGGAGGAGTCAAAGGAAAAGTTGTTGAGGGTAAGGACCATCTCCACTAGGGGGAGGAGAGTATTAGTAGACGGGGATTGGTTGGTTCTGCGGTCGAGGAAGAAACAGAGGACTTTAAGACCCTCCTGGTGAGGGATGGAGGTGTAGGGTGATTGGATATCCATGGTGAGGATGAGGGAGTGGGGGCCTGGAAAATGGAAGTCCTGGAGTAGACGAAGAGTGTGTGAGATGTCTTGGACATACGTAGGGAGGGATTTAACCAGGGTGGATAGGATGGAGTCGAGGTATGTGGAAATAACTTCAGTGGGACATGAACAAGCAGAAACAATGGGTCTGTCAGGACAGCCAGGTTTGTGGATTTTGGGGAGAAGATAAAATCAGGCTGTGTGGGGCTGGGGAACGATGAGGTTGAGGCTTGGGAGGGCAGGAAGCGATGAAGCCAGTGACGGTGCATTGTATTTATAAAATTTGTAGTAACCATCTTCGTCCATTAATATGATGCAATGATTAGTTTTTAACTATGTCCAAATTATTAATTTAAATTGTAACAGTGAATGGTAGTCAAAGCAGAAATTCCTGGATTGACTGCCCCTGACAGGTAATACCCCTCCACGGGTCATTTATTTTAATTATTCACAGGACATAGACAACACTAGCAAAACCATGGCCATCCTCTTTCTTTTCAAAGCATTGAAATGAACTTCATTTGTAATTATAAAAGATTTCAGAATGGTTTGCTTTCTTCATCGGTCAAGGCATTGAGTCAGGAAGTCATGTTGCAGTTTTATCAGACTTTAGTTCAGCCACATTTGGAGTATCGTGTGCAGTTCTGGACGCCCCATTATAGGAAGTATGAGGAGGCTTTGGAGAGGGTGCAGATGTTTATACTTTCTTGGAACGCAAAGCAATTCAGCACAAGAACAGGCCCTTTGGCTGCACCAAACATAATAGTTGTATCAAAATGCTGCCTGGATTAGAGTGTATTAACTCGAAGGAGAGGTTGGACAAACTTGGATTATTTTCTCTGGAGCATCAGAGGCTGAAGCTGATAAATATGTATACATTTATGGAGGTACACACAAGGCAGTCAGTCAGAACCTTTTTCCCCAGTGTGGAAATGTCATGGACTATAAAATATAGGTTTGAGATAAGGAGGGCAAAGTTTTTTAAAATTTTTACACAGAGGGTGATGTATACTTAAAAGCCTGCTGGGGATGGTGGTGGTGACAGATATTATAGTGGTATTTAAGAGGCTTTTGGAGAGGCACATGAATATGCAGAGAATGGTGGGACATGGATTGCGTGCAAGCAGAGCAGATTAGTTTAACATACTATTATGTTTGGTGCAGCCAAAGGGCCTGTTCTTGTGCTGAATTGCTTTGCGTTCCAAGAAAGTATAAACATCAGTACCCACTAGCCCACGTTCAAAAGACATATGATACCATCCGATGTAAAATGGCCATTTTTAATGGCCATCGTCCACAAGTTTATCAATGACTATTATAAATTTCCATAGATGCAGCATTGAAAGCATACTGTCATGTTGCATCACAGCTTGATTTTGGAACAGCTCTGGCCAAGACCGCAAGAATTTGCATAGAGTTACGGATGTAGCCTAGTCTATCACAAAGATCAAACTCCCCACCTTTGACTCCATCTATACTTCACACTGCCTCAGAAAAGCAGTCACATATTTAAAGACTTGTCCAAACATTCATTCTTCCTGCTCCCTTCGGGCAGAAGACACAGAAGCATGAAAGCGCACACCACTAGACTCTGGAACAGTTTCTTCCCCTCTGTTACAGCATAAGGCTCAATGCATAATTCCCCTATACTCCAATGCGGACTTTGGACATTTTCTATGGAACGGGTACTCCACAATGCTGAAATCTGTATTCTGCACTCTTTGTCCTTTGCTCCACTTTTTGTACTTGTATTTGACTTGACTGTATTTATGCATAGTCTTATCTGATCAAAGTAAAGCTTTTTACTTTACCTCGGTACTCATGACAATAATAAACTTAAACGCACTTACCTTTTGGACAACGATTTGTTGTGAAGGTGCAAAAGCAAGCAATATGTTGTCAACAAATGTGCTGTCATTAACAGCATCGACGATCACACTATTATTGATATTCTTCAACATGCCACTTGAAAGACCAGATACCAAGGATCCCATTGACAATAGGTTGGTGGCATTGTTAAACTAGTAACAAAAATAAATTAAAACATAGTTAGATGCCAGATTTAGAAATGCTATTATTTTGGCTATTGGCCCGATAACATGTAGCTCCACTTATTGGCAATATTAGGTACCAGAGATTATAGTAACATTAGGCCGTATACTAGTAATCTTAGGCCACATTAGGCACCAGTAGTTCGAGTAATAGGGCTACTTTGCAGCTAATTTGATCTCAAATAATAAATGATAGCAATAGGTATCACTGGTACTCTACAGCCAATTACACATCGATCCAGCAAATGTGGGCATCTAGAGTGGATTTTTTTGTGAAGGGCCCATCCTCTCCTTCTGGAAATAAGTAATGGCTTACATGTGGAACAACATCAGGGCAGTGTTTGACTCCCTGTTAAGTAAGAATAATTACAATTTGCAGCAGATCAAGAGTTAAAGCCTTGCATGTCAGTTGGCATTACTTCTGCGTGTAAAATGGCCTCCATGCTCCCTGCACAATCTACACGGTGAACCACAGTACAATTTCCTGAATACTAATTATATTTTATGTGTTTTTTTAGATTGAATAAGCGATATAGGGCATTAAAAAGTTATATTTCTCTACAGAATCACATGCCCAGTATTATTAAATGGACATGTGGAATTAGTTGTATTAATTGTATCAAGCACTCTCTTGATACAATTAAATCTTACCTGGAAGTTTGCACTAATTAACTTTGCGACCAATGCATTGGCTGCTCCAGGAGTCCACCCTTGCACCTTGCCCAAGGTTCCCAGGGATTTCAGTACATCAGTATCATTGATGGTACCGATCTGTGTTATTGAGAGTCCAACAGCCGACTGGCCCAGTGTAACAAGATTATCCGATGATAAGACATCAATTTTACTTGCAAGGGCATTTGCAAGCTGTTTTAAAAAAAACACACACACACAAAATTAGATGAGATTTGCTAAATAAATTTAACAAAATAAATTTAAATTTAGAGGAACTTAAAACTATGGTTCAGAAGATGATTTGGTAAAGTTTTAAAAGCAAGGAGTGAGATGTAAAGATGAAGATGTTCAGGTAAAGGATTCCAAACAATGACTAAGCTGCTGGAGATACATGGGGACAGAAAAACTGTAAGGGAAATCGAGCATCCCATATCGATCTCATGTTGCGAAGCAAATCTCCGAGTGAAATAAGGCAAGACATTTCAATATGGGCTTGCTGTACTGTATATGACGGTGTGTTGATCCTGTACTGCCTATAGAACTTATGCTTAGATGACTCCAACACAGATGCAACCTATGTAGGGAGGAACTGCCGATGTAGATTTCAACTGAAGACAGACACAAAAAGCTGGAGTGACTCAGCGGGCCAGGCAGCATCTTTAGAGAGAAGGAATAAGTGACATTTCAGATTGAGTCCCTTCTTCAGACTGAGAGTCAAGGGAAAGAGGAACGAGAGATATAGACGGTGCTTAGAACAAATGAAATTAATAAAACCTATTAGTATGCAGGAGAAATATGTTACTGAGTTACTCCATCTTTTTGTGTCTAATAGTTGTACTGTATAACATAGAAACATAGAAAATAGGTGCAGGAGTAGGCCATTCGGCCCTTCGAGCTTGCACCGCCATTCGATATTGCTGATCATCCAACTCAGTATCCCATCCCTGCCACATCTAACTCCCTCTTAATATAGCCAATGAACTGGCCTCAACTACCTTCTGTGGCAGAGAATTCCACAGATTCACCAGTTGGTGAGACTGCATTTAGAGTATTGTGTTCAGTTCCGGGCAGCATGTAATAGGAAAGATGTTGTCAAGCTGCAAAGGGTATAGAGAAGATTTACGAGGATGTTGCCATGACTAGAAGGTCTGAGCTATAGGGAGAGGTTGATAGCCTGGGACTAGAGCACATCTTAAAGAGGTATATAAAATCATGAGAAGAATAGATCGGGTGGATGCCCAGAATAGTTGACTCGAGGACCAGAGGACATGGGTTTAAGGTGAAGGGGAAAAGATTTAATAGGAATCTGAGGGGTAACTTTTTCACACAAATGGTGGTGGGTGTATGGAAAAAGCTGCCAGAGGAGGTGGTTGAGGCTGGGACTATCCCAAAGTTCAAGAAACAGTTAGACAGGTACATGGATAGGACAGGTTTGGAGGGATACGGACCAAATGCAGGCAGGTGGAACTAGTGTAGCAGAGACATGTTGGCCGGTGTGGGCAAGTTGGGCCGAAGGGCCTGTTTCCCCCCTGTATCACACTATGACTATGACTTAACCTCCTGTTGTAATGAATTGGCCAGTCAGGAACAGAACTACAAGATGCACTGCAGTCAATCTTTCCCCAGTGGCACACTGCACCATCGTTATGGAAATGACACAGAGGTGAGGGATCAAAGGATATCGTGATGAATTGTGGAAGGTCTATTACAACGGAGGCATACGAATATCTTACGAAAATGTATTAAACACCCCGTTCCATCTTGCAAATTCCTACCTGTATCTGAATGTCAGTGGGTGCAGTTCCATTTGCACTGGGATTCAGGCAGGCACGGTTTGCCTTTTCGAGCAAAACTAAAGCCTGCTGAGCGTTTAAAGATTCAAATGATGGGGTGCCAACAATAAAACAGACCAAGCTGTCAGGAATGCTGTTGAAAGACCAAAAGAGCAAACAATTCAGCAATCAATGTTTCAATATCGGTGAGATGTAAAGCATAGATCATGGAATAGTTCAGCATAGAAACGGGCCCTTCGCCCCACGGTGACTGCGTCAAACATGATGCAATTAATCTCATCTATCTGGACATGGTCCTTGTCTCTCTATCCCTTACATTTCCATGTGGCTATCCAAAAGCCTCTCAAACGCCACTATTGTATCTACCTCCACCACCACCCGTCAATGCATTCCAGGCCTCCACCACGCTCTGTGTGAAAAGCATGCGGACCCACGCGGTCACAGGGTG
Source organism: Amblyraja radiata (assembly GCF_010909765.2). Taxonomy (NCBI): domain Eukaryota; kingdom Metazoa; phylum Chordata; class Chondrichthyes; order Rajiformes; family Rajidae; genus Amblyraja; species Amblyraja radiata. The sequence goes on from NC_045977.1 coordinate 37,246,018, forward strand.
AACATGCAAACTCCACACAGACAGCAACCAAGGTCAGGATCAAACCTGGCTCTCTGTGTGAGGCAGCAACTACCAGCAGGGCCACAGCAATGCCATTTTCTGTTTGAAATTCTCATTTAATCGAACTAGTTAAAACCAGTATATCTGTAAGTTTGGTTAACTTTTGTTACTTGTTCAGAAACGTTTTTCTCACTTGGAGAAGGTTGACCCATTCCAATATTTAGATTATTTTTACTCACGCTCAAAGCCAAAAGCAAATTGGAGGAACAGCACCTCATATTTTGCTTGGGCAACTTACACCCCAGCGGTATGAATATTGATTTATCTAACTTCAAGTAACCCTTGCATCCCCTCACTCTCCATCCCTCCCCACGCTAGCCATTGTACTAATTTCACTGTGGTCCTGCTGAGTTTCATTGTCTGTAAAACTCATCTAGCCCACTGCAAACAATAGCCCATTTCCTTGATCATTGTCACTTTTTTGCATATCTTTCGTTCATTTGTTCTATCTCTCTCTACATCGCCGTTTATATCTCTCATTTCCCTTTCCCCTGACTCTCAGTCTGAAGAGGGTCTCGACACAAAACATCACCCATTCCTTCTCCCCAGAGATGCTGCCTGACCCTGCTGAGTTACTCCAGCATTTTGTATAGACCTTCGGTTTAAACTACAGCATCTGCCATTCCTTCCTACACTTATAGAAAATATTCCCTTGCTTATGAATTTGCAAGTTGCAGGTAATACATACCCTGTGACATTAATGGCTCCATTTGTGAACAGTGCACTGGCATAAAACCTTTGGATATCTTTTGGAAGATTAAGATTCATCAGAAGATTCAGATTGCTCTGGTCGGCTGTAAATAGCTTCAACTGTGGAAAAGAGATAGTAAGAGTATTAGCATTTTGGCAACAAAGGAATTTGTTTTGCAGCGGTAGAGTTGTTGCCTTACAGACCCGGGTTCGATTCTGACTACGGGTGATGTCCGTACGAAGTTTGTATGTTCTCCCCGGGATCTGCGTACGTTTTTTCCTGTGCCCCGGTTTCCTCCCACACTCCAAAGAAGTTCAGGTTGGTAGGCTAATTGACTTCTGTAAATTGTAAATTGTCCCTAATGTGTGTAGGATAGTGTGGGACTCGGTGGGCCGAAGGGCCTGTTTTAGGTCTGTGTCTCTAAACCAAACTAAAACTAAAGCCACTATTGTATCTGACCACCAACACCCTTGGGAGCACCTTCAAAGCACCCACCCACCAAATTCTTTAAATTTGTTCAAGTATAGATGAAGGATGTAAAATAACTAAAACTATGAACAATGTAGTCATACGTACTGTTGCACTATCAGTCAGCAAGGTCAAGTCATCTATGCTTGTATAAACCAGAAATTTCCCAATGTAATTGGCAAACCAGGCAGTTGAGTTCAAAGCCGGGTTTGTTGCATTATAACATCTTGTTTTGGGGCCTAAGCAAAAAATAAGCAGCAATTAAAAGTGTGTAACATTCACTTTTCTTCCGAACTAGTGGCTCTCTTGTGGATTAGATCGCCATTAGCATCTAGAAACATGCATTGAAATGGAACCACACAGCGTGAGAACCATTTCGCCCCAATACTAGCAGCGATGGAGTTTTACACACAGGCCCCACTTTTCCTTAGTCATCGGTGCCGGCTCCAATTTATTCAGTACCTTTTCAGACCTCTAGTTTCCCTCTCCCCTGACCCTCAGTCTGAAGAAGGGTTTTGACCCGAAATGTCACCTATTCCTTTTCCCCAGAGATGCTGCCTGACCCGCTGAGTTACTCCAGCACTTTGTGTCTATCTTCGGTCTGCTCTGGAATTCCTTTCACTTTGTCACTATGTCTAACACTTAGTGGGTCAGGAAGCATCTCTGGAGGACATGGAGAGGTGACGATTTGGGTCAGGACCCTTCAGATACTCTCTGAAACATCACCTATCCATTTTCTCCAGAGATGCTGCCTGAGCTACTCCAGCATTTTGTGTCTTTTTTTACAAAGTAAAGTATTGTTGCTGGTAATATCACAGAATAGGTTGGCACTTGGGTGGATTTGGACCTGATTCATTTCTTTGAATACCTCATCGGGACGCTTCTTCAGACTCAGCCTTCAGACATGATCCCTATTGCCTGTTAAGTGGGAGTAATTTCATGTTGGTGGCATTTTGTCATGCTTTGTCCTGCCACTCCCCTCTTCTTCTCCCCCCCTTTTCTCCCTCACCTGATTGGTATGGGTATCAGAGGTTATGGGGAGAAGGCAGGAGAATGGGGGTTGGAGGGAGAGATAGATCAGCCATGATTGAATGGCAGAGTTGTCTTGATGGGCCGAAAGGCCTAATTCTGTTCCTACTTCTTATGATCTCATGACCTCAAACCTATGTCCTCTGGTTCTCGATTCCCCTACTCTGGGCAAGAAACTTAGTGCATCTACCCAATTTATTCCTCTCATGACTTTGTACGCAATCATAGATCATGAACTATAGCAATATGATTTCAAAACTCAATGACTGAACAAAATACAAGTGGAATACCTGCTTGGAGATAATCTCTAATGCTCCTATACAGTTGCTGCTGAATCTTCCTTGGAAATTCGGAAATCCGTGCATTCAGAGTTCGTATTCTAAATGGGAAAGTCAAAAGTTGTCAGTACTCAATCTTTTACTCAGTATCATAAAGATTTTTCTGAAGGAATATTTGACTTTGAATGTAAATGTAAACTGGCCTATCTGTGATAGAAAGCTGAATCAAAAGTCATAAATACATTATTCCTTCCACCATCTAATAAATCAGATCTAAAAAAGAAGATATCAAACTGAAGGATAATTCTTCACTAGCACTTGACAACATCACCTGCAAAAACATACTTTTCATCATTTGCCTTTAAAATGACCATTATATTTCCATTAAGTGAAAGGAGTACATAAAGAGAGAAGATTACACAAATGTATTAATATTGACAAATTTAGTTTTTCATCTGTTAATCTTATTTGTCACTCCAGATCATAGCGTCGTAGAGACAGAGCACACAAACAGCCCTTTGGCCCATCGAGTCTGTGCCAACTGTCAAAGAACCCATTGCTGCATTAATTCCAGCCTAACCCATTTTATTCTCTCCACATTCCCATCGACTAACAAGTTCAAGTGAGTTTATTGTCATGTGTCCCTGATAGGACAATGAAATTCTTGCTTTGCTTCAGCACACAGAACATAGTAGGCATTTACTATGCCTACTACATTTACACACCCCCTCAGATTCTAGCACTCACCTACAATTGGGAGAAATCTACAGTTGCCAATTAATCTATCTACCTGGGCGGCAAGGTGGTGCAGTGGTAGAATTGCTGCCTTACTGCGCTAGAGACCCGGATTCGATCCTGACTACGGGTGCTGTCTGTTTGGAGTTTGTACATTCTCCCCGTGACCGTGTGGCTTTTCCCTGGGTGCTCCAGCTTCCTCCCACATTCCAAAGACGTACAGGTTTGTAGGTTAGTTGGCTGTGGTAAAGGTTGTAAATTGTCCCGAGAGTGTAGGATAGTGCTAGTGTACAGGGATCGTTGGTCGGTGCGGACTCGGTGTGCCAGAAGCCTGTTTCCGCGCTGTATCTCAAAACTGAACTAAACCAGCTTGTTTTGGCATGCGAGGGGAAATCAGAGCACCCAAAGGTAGCCTACGTGGTTTCAGGGAGAACTTGCAAACTCCATGCAGGTAGCACCAGTGGTCAGGATTGAACCTGGGCCATTGGAGGTGGTGAGGCAGTGGCTCTACTAGCTGCACCACTGTGCCTGGGGTGTAGAACTGTCATGGTTAAAAGGTGCTGAGCAGAATACCTGCTTTTAATTGGCAATGTGGAGCTTTGTGCACGTGAGTTGCAGAGGAGGCACACAGTTGCAGAGGAGGCACACTGTGCTTCTACACTGTGCTGGGAGTAGATGTGAAAGTGGGATAACATAGAACTGAGTGAGCAGGTGATCGACAGTTGGCATGGACTCGGTGGGCTGAAGGACCCGTTTCTCAGCTGTATCTATACACCAAACATAGTCAATACTTCAAATACTTCAGAGAGAGGAATCATTTGAAAACCAAAACTGAGAACATACATGATCTGAGCTTTACTGCAGCTGCTGTTAGTTAAAAGTATATCGGTCAAATTTCCATTCAGTTGTGGAATCAGGAGTTGGAGTCTAGTATCAAGCCAGACCTGAAGCTCATTTTCATTAGAAGTGGAAATGACTGGTTCAGCGCGGGTTAGAACTTCACTCAATAACACAGTTCCCACCTCTGGAGCCAACGATATTTTGTTCTAGAAAAGTTAGCAAAACAGAATTAGAATACCAAGTGATGTCAAAATAAAGATGTGCCGATACTAACATTTACATGCAAACATTTCTTGATGCATACATTCTGTAAGGTTTTCAGCTGTAAGGCTTTAGGGCGGCACAGTGGCGCAGTGGTAGAGTTACTGCCTTACAGCGCAAGAGACCCAGGTTCAATCCTGACTACGAGTGCTGTTTGTACAGAGTTTGTAAATTCTCCCCATGACCTGTGTGGGTTTTCTCCGGGTGCTCCGGTTTCCTGCCCCACTCCAAAGACGTACAGGTTTGTCAGTTCATTGGCTTGGTAAAAGTGTAAATTCTTCCTAGTGTGTGTAGCATAGTGCTAGTGTATAGGCATCGCTGGTCGGCGTGGACTCGGTGGGGCTGAAGGACCTATTTTCACTGTATCTCTGAACTAAACTTTCAGCTCATCAGCAATGTTTCCATTTATCACATTCTGTGGCACTTTATTAAATATGTCTGGTTGTGATAGAGGGTTTTAGTGAAGGTTCGTTGGATTTATCCTTGGAATGGTGGACGAAAAGGATGGTGAAATTATCATTGAGTAGAGATGAAGCTGACTGGGCCTATAGTTTAGATGAACCAGACACCATTTCACTGGTAGACAAAAGTGCTGGAGAAACTCAGCGGGTGCAGCAGCATCTATGGAGCGAAGGAAATAGGCAACGTTTCAGGCCGAAACCCTGAAGGAAATAGGCAACGTTTCGGGCCGAAACCCTTCCGAAACTATTTCCTTCGCTCCATAGATGCTGCCACACCCGCTGAGTTTCTCCAGAACTTTTGTCTACCTTTGATTTTCCAGCATCTGGAGTTCCTTATTAAACACCATTTCACTGGAACAGACGGCATTCTTACAATCTTCACAGGCTAAATGAAAAACCATATGGGTCGAGACCCTTCTTCAGACTGAGATAACTGGAGTAACATTTTGTGTCTATCTTCAGTGTAAATCAGCATCTGTAGTTTCTTCCTACACATTCCCTCGGGCAGGTTATGCTCGTTAATTTTTTCAAAGGTTTTCAGTTACTCCAGCACTTTGTGACCTTTAATTTGTAACAAGTATATCTGGTCGTCAAAGTAAAGCTTCACTCCAGTTGACCCAGAGTTTGATTAGCTGCTGATATTTCCTACCTGCTTAGCATCACGACTGAAGATGTCCATAAACTCAGTAATGTTGTCAGCTGAGGTACGGTTCATGATCTTCCGTACATTAACCGGACTGCTGAGAATTCCATTGCTGGCAGATAATTGTGCGAGCTGTCTGAGCGTGAGCAAATCTACAACATCAACCTAGAAAATAAATAACACATTCAGTTTATCCATAGGTTTTTTATTGTCTCCGTGATGGATAGTCTTTCATATAACCATATAACATATAACAATTACAGCACAGAAACAGGCCATCTCGGCCCTTCTAGTCCGTGCCGAACACTTATTCTCCCCTAGTCCCATCTACCTGCACTCAGACTATTCCTTTCCCGTCCATAAACCTATCCAATTTATTTTTAAATGATAAAATCGAACCTGCCTCCACCACTTCCACTGGAAGCTCATTCCACACAGCTACCACTCTCTGAGTAAAAAAGTTCCCCCTCATGTTACCCCTAAACATCTGTCCCTTAATTCTCAAATCATGTTCTCTTGTTTAAATCTTCCCTACTCTCAATGGAAAAAGCTTATTCACGTCAAATCTGTCTATCCCTCTCATCATTTTAAAGACCTCTATCAATATGTTACTCATTGCTCTTGCATTCAATTGTTGGTGGGCCGAAGGGCCTGTTCCCACGCCGTATCTCTAAAAAAACTACTTTGGAATCCCATTGGAATATACAACCTCATTGCACACCGTCTCATCAGATTGCACAGTTTCTCACCCACTATACAAAGAACCCAGAAATTGCTGGTTGTGTAGATTGTTTTACAGGGTACAGTATAACAAAATCCATTATACTTTCTTAGGTGATCTAACAAACTTACCCCCGTAAAGTTGCTGTTCAGGGATATTAATTCACTGTATTGCGACTGTGATCGGAATTTGCCGAAGTTCTTTAATATCCAGTCTCGGCTCTCGGAAGCTTTTCCAGTGCATGCAGCACCTGCAAACAGAAGGTGGATCAGGGTTACTGCTTTCACACTTCATTCAGTCAAAGCAAAGCTCATAACTTTACACCAAAGTAGCCAGGTGAACCATAGGTGTAGGGTGTCGCACGCTGGGAAAACAAAGGGTCACATTTCTCCTTGATATCTCAGTTACTTCAACCACAATGTACGTCTTTGCCCCACTCATCAAATATATGCACAGGAAACAGGCCCCTCAGCCCACAATGTATGTGCAGAACATGATGGCAAGTTAAACTGATCTCATCAGTTCTTTTAGGAAGGAGGAGGAATTTCTTTAGTCAGTGGGTGGTGAATGTGGAATTCTTGGTCACAGAAGGCTGTGGAGGTAAAGTCAGAGGATATATTTAAGGCAGAGATAGACAGATTTGTGATTAGTACGGCTGTCAGACATTATGGGGAGAAGGCAGAATGGGGTTAGGAAGGAGATAGATCAGCCATGATTAAATGGTGGAGTAAACTTGAGGGGTTGAATGTCCTAATTCTGCTCCTCTCACATGATCTTCCTGTACATGATCCATATCCCTCTATTCCCTGCATTTCCATTTGCCTATCTAAAGACCTCTTAAACTTCACTATTTATCTGCTTCCACCACCACCCCTTGCAATGCGTTCCAGACCCCCACCACTCTCTGTGTAAAAAAAACTTGCCCCACACATCTCCATTAAACTTTCCTCTTCTCACCTTACAGTTTTGCCCTCTGGTATTCAGCATTTCCACCTGGGGAAAAAGGTTTTGACTATCCTATCTCTGCCTCTGATAATTTTATAAACTTCTATCGTCTCCCCTCAAGCTATGACGTTCCAGAGAAAACAAACCAAGTCTATCCAACTCTCTGTGGCTGAAGCCCTCTAATCCAGGCAGCATTCTGGTAAACCTCCTCTGCACTCTCTCCAAAACCTCCACATCTTTCCTGTAATGAGGTGACCAGAACTGCATGCAATACTCCACATGCGGCCCAACCAAACTCCTATAGAGCTGTCTCATGACTTCTGAGCTGATGAAAATTAGTTCTTTGTCCTGCTACCACCATTTACAAACACTTTTTTCATTCCCCCTTCATAGCAGATGTACCATAAAACCGAGCATCAGTGCACTTTACCTGTTGAATTAAGTTGTAGGGAGAGATAATTTGTTGTAAACGTGTAGATGGTGCTAATCTGAGCAGGTGATAAACTTGGATAAATGTTGTCCAGTCCTTTGATTCTGCATAGATTAGAAATGTTAAATAACAAAAAAATTCAATGAATTAAACAGCAATTTTGTGTAAAGAGCTTAATAGTAGTATACGCCAGGTATCTGTTAGAAATAGAGAGGGAAAGATTTACATAGAAATAAGGAACTACAGATGCAACCCAGACTCAATTTCCAAATAAATATGTAGAAGAAAAAAGAGATTGGTCGTCCATTCTTTAACAATCTTTGTTTATATCTCTGGAGAGAAGGAATGGGTGGTGTTTTGGGTTGAGACCCTTCTTCTGACCCATCCCTCCTCTCTGGAAATGCTGCCTGTCCCGCTGAGTTACGTCGGGAGAAGATGGAGAGCAGGGGAGATACATGACTTTGCCTTCCATCACAGTGAGGAGGAGATTCACTGTGATGGATGTCTGTGTGAATTGAGTTGGTTGTGTGTCTTGTAAAATTGTTTCTTTTGTGTTGTATGGCTGCAGAAACCAAAGTTCCTAACGGAAAAATAAAGTAATTGAAATTGAAATTGAAATGTTGACATATTTTGTGGTACTACTACAAGTAAGAATGTCATTGTTCTATCTGGGACATATCTCAGTAAACCACTCTTTTTGCACAATTAGGTTCCATTTGCCTTTGTCCATTCAGTGTGACATTCAGTCCATTCCAGTATGGTTGAGGGTGAGCAAACAGACAACAGCACCAAGATACAAGGGGTTTTGCTACCGTGGGTACTCACATGGCTTGGTTCGATTCACAGGCTCTGTTAGAGGGTATGAGGGCAAGAGTTTGAGATCCAATACTGGGCAGCAGAAGTGTTAATTTAGTCTGGAACCAGTCGGCATAGTCCATGGCATTAAATGCTGGAAACTGGGCTTCTAACTGTTGCATGATCCTATTGAGCATCACGTCCCTCACTGTGGTGTTCTGAATAACTTGAATATCCATCTGAAAGAAAAGAGAATTCAATTAAAAAAAAATTCTGACAGCCCTCTGAAAATTATTTAACATCTTAATCAAGCTGGTGATAAAACAATTTCAAAGATAATTACTTATCATTTTTAATACATTTTAAATTCTTATGATTTTAGTTTAGTTTAGTTTAGAGATAACATGCGGAAACAGGCTCTTCAGCCCACCGAGTTTGGGCCGACCAGCGATCCCAGCACACTAACACCATCCTACACACACTAGGGACAATTTACAATTATACCAAGCCTATTAACCTACAAATTTGTACATCTTCAGAAAATTGGAAACCGGAGCACTAGGGGAGCATGTACAAACTCCGTACAGACAGCATTGGCAGTCAGGATCTAAATCGGGTCTCTGGCGCTGGAAGGCAGCAACTCTACTGCTGTGCCACCATGCCGTCCCTTTATCAGAAGTATATAGGGAAAGATTTACGTTTGGGTTGATAAGGGGTTTAGAATTACTTTTACTATTGACTGAACTGACCATAAAATATTTTTGTCCGAGGTATTGTACCAGCATCAAATTTCACATGACATTGCCAATGTGGGGATAATAGAGGGGATATGACCATGTAAACCCAGGGGCATAAATAGGGAAGACAGCAGGATATTTTCCCTCTTAATGGAGGTGAATGTCAAGAGGTCATAGATGTAGGGTGAGGAGTAAGAGGTTTAGAGGTGATCCGATGGGGTGTTTTATCACCCAGAGATTATATGTTATGAAAACCTCAACAGATTTAAACCTGTCTGTAAGGAAGAAAACTTGTATGGCTGATGTGACCCTTGTCCAATACCAACATTTGATGCTTAACAACCCTCTCAGATGGCCAAATACTTGAAAGGCAGTTATATACGGCAGCTGGGATGGACAATAAATGTGGCAACATTCACATTCCAGGTAAAGAATGATCAAAACATTGACTGATTTACCACTTGTGTGTTGTTGACAAAGTAGTTCATGTATTCCTTCAGTCCCGTGAAGTTTCTGCTAACAACTGCATTGAGGATTTCATTGATGTTGTTAAGGTTATTCAAAGAGCCGACAGTTAGCTGGGACAGATGTCTTGGATTGAGAATGTCCAGAACATCAAACTGTGGAAATATAAAGTTGATAAAGTAGATCATTTGGTGAAATCAGAGGGCAAGATTTCCAATCACATAAACATCACCCATCCACCTTCTCCAGAGATGCTGCCTGACCAGCTGAGTTGCTCCAGCACTTTGTGTCCTTTCGTGTAAAACAGCATCTACAGTACTTGTTTCTACATCGCTGTGCTAGCCCAACAACGAGATTGCTTCACTCAACAACCCAGGAACTTTGCTCTTTTAACTTCACGACCAGAAGACATAGGGGCAGAATTAGGCCATTCGGCCCATCATGGCTGATCTATTTCTCCCTCTCCTGCCTTCACCACATAACGTTTAACACCAATCAAGAACCCATCAATCTCTGCATTAAAAAGTCCCAATGTCTTGGCCGCCACAGAGTGTGATGATATAAGGGAAACACTTTGTTTGGCATGGAAAGTGTTACAGTTTCCATTGATAACTGTCAATGATGGAGGTATATAGGTGACCAGCCTCCTTTAGGAGAATTGTATTTCTAGAAAACAGGTCGCATTACAATATTTTGTATTGCAACTTGCGCCTGGGTCAGGCAAAGCAAGTTAAAAGAAAAAAATTGATTTGATTAATTTACATAAACTCCTGGGCAAAGTTCTGCTGCACAATTAGCAGTAATGTGGGGATTGCCTGTATATCAATTGCAAGATATTTCATGATGGAGTACAAAAAGACTAGGAGATATGTATTGGAGTAACTCAGTGGGTCGGGCAGCATCTGTGGAGGGAATTCGGATAACGATTCGGATTAAGATCCTTCTTTAGACTGAGTCCCAACCTGAAACGTTGTCCGTAAGTCTGAAGTAGGATCGCGATCTGAAAGTTCATCTATCTCTTCCTCCACAGATGTTGCCTCACCCACTGAGTTATTTCAGCCCTTGGGTTATTGCTCAACATTCCATCATCTGCAGTGCCTTGTATCTCTCAGAGACTTCTATCTCAAACCCATGCAAATGTTTCTGCTATTCCTGCCTCTAATTTTGAATTTTTAAAAAATATTATACAGTGACGGTTTAATGTCATATTATAATTTTCTGTCTAAAATAGTGCAGATCCCACCCAATGTCTTCAGTCTGAAGAAGGGTCTTAACCCAAAATGTCACCTATCCATGTTCTCCAGAGATGCTGTCTGACCTGCTGAGTTATTCCAGCACTTGGTGTCCTTTTGTGCATCTGCAGTTCTTGTGTTACTACATAATAATTTTAAAATTGGACTGGGAAAGATCAAAAATATATTCTGCAATTTAAAAAATACAACATGTTTTACACAGCATCACAGTTTCCATAAAAATATTCCATGACTTACTGCATTGAAATTGGAATTCAGGCTGACGAAATCCTCTATGTTGACAAAGTCTTTGAACATTCCCCAATTTTTCATGAGCCAGTCTCTTGATCCATTTGTGTTGCTGATACATCCTGCACCTGTGATTGAAGGATAAAGGTTAGGTCTGTGGAGAAGATATAGTCCAGCAGATCATTATGCCTTACAGCGCAAGAGACCCGGGTTCGATCCTGGCTACGAGTGCTGTCTGTATGGAGTTTGTGTATTCTACTCGTCAACTGCATGGGCTTTCTCCGGTATCTCTAGTATCCTCCCACACTCCAAAGATGTAGGCTATTGGCTTAGAAAAATTGCCTCTAGTGTGTGTAAGATAGTGTTAGTGTCCGGGGATCGCAGGTTGACGCGGACTGGGTGGGTTCTGCGCTTTATCTCTAAACTAAACTAATTAGAAACTATTGATGTTTACATAATAGCTTACAAGGCCATGGAAATTATCAACTTAATTCAAAACTGAGATGGTTAGATTTTTGGATATTAGAGGAATGCGTTGAGGTGCAAGATCAGCAATGAGCTGGTTGAATAACGGAACATTTTCGGGGGGGAAAATGGCCTGTTTCTGTCGCGTATGCTCTCTAAGAGTATGTGTTTGAACACTCAGTTCAAGACCGCCTTCAATGAAAAGAAAACCTTTAATCAATGGCATTATATTTACAGATGTACTCGAGGAGATCATAAGGATAGTCTTGTGAGAAACATGGACTTATCTCACAACAAACATTGTAGAGTTTAGTTCAGTATAGATTAGAGATACTGCGTGGAAACAGGTCCTTCGGCCCAGTGAGTCTGCACCGACCAGCGATCCCCAACACTTACGCTATCCTACACACACTGGGGACAATCAACAATTGTACCAAGCCAATTAACTTACAAACCTGTACGTCTTTGGAGTGTGGGAGCAAACTGGAGATTCTGGGGAAAACCCATGCAGGCCACGGGGAAAACATTCAAACTCCATACAGACAGCACCCGTTGTCAGGATCGAACACTGGTCTCTGGTGCAGTAAGTCAGCAACTCTACCGCTGCGTCACCAAGCCGCCCTTGATGCAACTTTCTTTCATGCGATAAATAGGACGAATCATCACTGCCTTTCTATCTTACCTGTGATGTTGAGGTAGCCAAGAATCCATATTTTTACTACTGTCTTTCTTGTTATCTGTCGCATTTCTCCATAGGCATCGTTGAGTCCTTGTAAGCTAATATAGGAATATATTTATAATTTATTAGACATTAATTCATCCAATGTAATATTTTATAGTACAATAGTTTAGAGTTTAATTTAGAGATACTGCGTGGAAACAGACCCTTTTGGCCAACGCCGACCAACTCATTCACAATAGTTCGATGTTATTCCAGTTTCACATCCTGCACACTAGGGGCAATTTACAGAAACCAATTAACCTACAAACCAGCACGTCTTTGGAACACGGGAGGAAAGCAGAGCACCTGGAGGAACCCACGCAGTCACAGGGAGAACGTGCAAACTCCACACAGATAGCACCTGTAGTCTGGTTCGAACCCGGGTCTCTGGTGCTGTGAGGCAACAACTCTATAGCTGTGCCGCCCTAATTATGTTTTATAATCTGATATGGTCCATATATATTTGTATCCAAAGCCTGAATATGGCATCCCATTGTAATGAAACCTTTCAACAATTAGCAAAATGCCATCCTGTCTGCGCTTTTGCAATCTCAGTATGATATTTAAGACTGGTTGTCTTGGGACTAGTGTCAAGCTTCGTTGGTCCGACTGATTACAGACAACTCAATGTTGTAGCTGGCCCCTAAGCAGGCATTAGATCTCAAAACTGACAATAAAAATGGTTCTGTTAGACACAAGATGCTGGAGCTACTCAGCGGGACAGGCAGCATCTCTGGAGAGAAGGAATGAGTGACGCTTCAGGTTAAGACCCTTCTTCAGACTGTGAAACAGGGGAGAGTGAAACTAGATACATGGAAGGGTACAAAGAGCATGCAAGGTGTGAAAAGGACAGATCAACGCTGATGATACTCAAGGAAATGTACAATGGTTCATTGTTAGCTGAGGGGAAGGTGACAACGAGATATACAAACAGTAAAATGAATCAGGAGGACAGTGAAACTAGTAGGAGAACTAAGCTAGGGGAGGGACAGAGAGAGAGGGAAAGCAAAGAGTCCTTGAAATGAGAGCAATCAATATTCATACCACTGGGTTCTTGGCATTACAATAGTTAAATGTGAGCTGAGCTCCAATTATTATTGGCATGAACCCGTTGCATCAGATAACGAAAATGTATCATTCTCTTACACTGCTTGGTATCCTTGGCAAGTTATATTCTGTGTCAAAAGGCAGTTCAGCACTTGTGAGGAGATGGCGGCATTGAACGGTCTGAAACGCTGCTGGAACCACTTCGTCAGGACGTCAGAACTGTTTAAGTTTTCACTGGTCCTCACCACCTCCCACAGAGCATTCACAAACGTGATCTTCGACCCCAGAGGAATCAATGCCGTGTTCTGAGTCTGAAACAAACCATGACATTTACTTAATTACTGTTAGCAAGATCATTCATCGCAAAGAAAATAAATTCCTCATTTCAGAAAAAAAATACAATTAGCTTTTAAAAAAATGTTCACCATGCAATATTAGGCAAATGTATTGAAAAGTTGAACCTCATCTGAACCTCTATTTTGCCAATATGATAAACCATAATTGTTAATACTATTGTTTATCAGAAATAGCAAAACAACTGTAAACAAGACGGTATTTGCAAAGCGGATAGGAAGGAACTGCAGATGCTGGTTTAAACTGAAGACAGACACAAAAAGCTGGAGTATCTCAGCGGGTCAGGCAGCATCTGTGTAGAAAAGGAATAGATGATGTTTCTGGTCGAGATCCTTCTACGGTCCTTCAGAACGTCATGTATTCCTTTTCTCCAGAGATGCTGCCTGACCCGCTGAGTTACTCCAGCTTTTAGTGTCTATCTTCAGTACTTTTAAAGGATCATTATTTCAAAGGCAGTTCATTTTCAGCAGAGAACACTGAAAACCCATAGCAGCCTGATACAGTTTTATTGATCTTTCCATAGAAACTGGGTTGCCTGCTGCTGAACAAAGAAAGGTCAGAAGAAGTGTGACTTTTCAGGTCAGGACCTATCAAATATCCAGGTGCTTAAGCTGGCAAAGTATCTTCTACTAATTATTTTTCATTATATTTAAGTGATAAGTTGTATCGTCACGGTAAGTTATCCAAAAAAGCAATTTTAATCCCCAAACAAAAGCAATGCAAGTCTAGGAAGTTCATTTGGGTTCTTCCACTGATGCATTAAGAATTGAGTTTGAGTTTAGTTGAGTTTAGTTTATTGTCATGTGAACCGAGGTATAGTGACAATATTTTGTTGCATGCTATCCAGTTAGTGGAAAGACAATGTGTAGGACGGAACTGCAGATGCAGGTTTACACCGAAGTTAGACACAAAATGCTTGAGTAACTATGCGGGACAGGCAGCATCTCTGGAGAGAAGGAATAGAAACATAGAAAATAGGTGCAGGAGTAGGCCATTCGGCCCTTCGAGCCTGCACCGCCATTCAATATGATCATGGTTGATCATCCAACTCAGTATCCTGTACCTGCCTTCTCTCCATACACACAGAGAGAAGGGTCTCGACCTGACACGTCACCCATTCCTTCTCTTCAGAGATGCTGCCAGTCCCGCTGAGTTACTCCAGCTTTCGGTGTCTATCTTTAGCAGAAAGACAATCGAGCCATCCACAGTGTACAATACATGATAGATGGAATAACGTGAATAACATTTAGTGCAAGATAAAGAATAATTAATGTTGTTAGTATTATTCAGCATTCCTTCAGTCATTTAATATATCACAAAACTTAGGTTAGTCTTCTGTATCATGATTCTTTGTAGGATTTTCAATGCAAAAAGGGTCACCGTCTTTGAATACAGTAGGTACACTGTAAGTAATACTGCATGCTTAATAAAGATATTTCCATCATTAATTTTTTTACCTTGTTGTTAAATTTATCCAGTGCCTCGTTAAGGATGGTTTTGTCAAGCTTCTGAACAAATATGCCCAGTGCTGTTTCATCTTGCCTGGAGAGAGCCCTCGTTGAGGTGTAGCAATTGAATAAAGTCGTCAGATGCTCACTGTTTAGATTTCCCATAAGTTTATTACTCTGCATAGGAAAGCAATTTGGAAACATGTTTAGTTTAATTTAGTTTATTATCACATGCCCCGAGGTACAGTGAATTTTGTTACGCGCTATCTAGTCAGCCGAACGACTATACATGATTACAATCAGGCCGTTCACAGTGTATAGATACAGGATAAAGGGTACAAAGATTTACTGCAAGATGAGTCGAGTAAAGTCTGATTAAAGATAGCACGAAGGTCTCCAATAAGGTAGATGGTAGCTAAGGACCGTTCTCTAGTTGGTAATAGCGTGGATCATTTGCCTGATAACAGCTGGATAGAAACCGTCACTGTATCTGGAGGTGCGTTTTTGAACTTTTGTACCTCTTGCCTGATGGGAGGGGAGAAGGGGAGACCATATTATCTAAATGGTGGCCGATATTATCTAAATGGTGGCCGATTAGGAAAAGGGGAGATGCAGCGAGACCTGGGTGTCATGGTACACCAGTCATTGAAAGTGGGCATGCAGGTGCAGCAGGCAGTGAAGAAAGCGAATGGTATGTTAGCTTTCATAGCAAAAGGATTTGAGTATAGGAGCAGGGAGGTTCTACTGCAGTTGTACAGGGTCTTGGTGAGACCACACCTGGAGTATTGCGTACAGTTTTGGTCTCCAAATCTGAGGAAGGACATTATTGCCATAGAGGGAGTGCAGAGAAGGTTCACCAGACTGATTCCTGGGATGTCAGGACTGTCTTATGAAGAAAGACTGGATAGACTTGGTTTATACTCTCTAGAATTTAGGAGATTGAGAGGGGATCTTATAGAAACTTACAAAATTCTTAAGGGGTTGGACAGGCTAGATGCAGGAAGATTGCTCCCGATGTTGGGGAAGTCCAGGACAAGGGGTCACAGCTTAAGGATAAGGGGGAAATCCTTTAAAACCGAGATGAGAAGAACTTTTTTCACACAGAGAGTGGTGAATCTCTGGAACTCTCTGCCACAGAGGGTAGTCGAGGCCAGTTCATTGGCTATATTTAAGAGGGAGTTAGATGTGGCCCTTGTGGCTAAGGGGATCAGAGGGTATGGAGAGAAGGCAGGTACGGGATACTGAGTTGGATGATCAGCCATGATCATATTGAATGGCGGTGCAGGCTCGAAGGGCCGAATGGCCTACTCCTGCACCTAATTTCTATGTTTCTATGTAAGAGGTAGTAACTGGCCTGAGACTGGTCCTTGATTATGCTGGTAGACAAAAGTGCTGGAGAAACTCAGCGGGTGTGGCAGTATCTATGGAGCGAAGGAAATAGGCAAGGTTTCGGGCCAAAACCCTTGATTATGCTCGTGGCCTTGCCAAGGCAGCAGGAAGTGTAGTTGGAGTCTATGGAAGGGAGGTTGGTTTGTGTGATGGTCTGGGCTACGTGCACAACTCTGGAATTTCTTGTGGTCTTGGATGGAGCTGTTCCCAAACCATGTTGTGATGCATCCCAATATAAATGGACCTGAAGACTCTGCCACCATGCCTGTCCTGCATACTCTGCCACGTCATGTGCGGCAAGTATAAATTATGAGAGTGATCTTTATTGTAGACCTATTTTGTATATTTTGGCTTGCTTGTCTTCTTTTGTGTACTTAACACTGCCTTACTGAGGGGAGGAAATGTCTTTAACAGGAGGATATGAAATTGGATTGCAATAAAGCCTTCATATTTGTGAAGGGTTTTACTGTACATTATATCTCCTGAACATTTGGAGGGCGGCCCAGTGGAGCAGCGGTAGAGTTGCTGCCTTACAGTGCCGGTGTCCCGGGTTCGATCCCTACTACAGGTGCTATCTGTACAGAATTTTTACGTTCTCCCAGAGACCGCGTGGATTTTCTCTGAGATCTTCAGTTTCCTCCCACACTCTAAATACATACAGGTTTGCAGGTTAATTGGCTTGGTATAAATGTAAAATTGTCCCTAGGATGTGTGGGATAGTGTTACTGTGTGGTGATCGCAAGTCGGTGTGGACTCAGAGGGCCGAAGGGCCTGTTTCCGCGCTGTATCTCGAAACTAAATTATTTCAGGAACACCTTCATCCTTCGCATGAAGAAGTAACAATATCTGAGCAGACGGAGGGGTGCTTTCACAAAACATTTATTCTCATGTAAAATTCTAGATAATAGAGCTTACCTGAGCACAGGCGTAGTCTGTAATGTTGAAACTGCAGAGCTGTGTCTCATTAACAGACATCAAGAAATCATCCACAGCAGAACTGTCAGAGATTGAAGGAAGGTAGATGGGGAAGAAATGTTTATTAGGAGAGAAGTTGTACGGATGTAATTTAAACAAAATACGAATCAACACAGTAAAAAAAAAAAAACCACACATAATGCTGGAGTAACTGAGCGGGTCATGCAGCTTTTCTGAAGGTCATGGATAAGTGACGTTTCAGGTCGGGACCTTTCTTCAGACTGATTGTGGTGGGGGTGGTGGTGGAGAGGGAAGAGAAAGCTGGGAGAGAGAAGGGGCTGGACAAAACCTGGCAAGTGATAGGTGGATACAGGTAAGGAGGGGGTTGTTGGACGGATGGTTGGACAAAGGCCAGAGATGAAAAGATAGATGGTATGACCAGGTCAACACAGTCTTAGCTTTATTTCTTTACATCTTTAATCACCACATTGAGAGACTTTGGTTGAAGAAAATGTAGCTGTGTTGTGGTAGGGAGGTTCGTGGACCAGCAAAGACCTAGGTTGGGATCTTGGCTTACATCAAGCTATTTCA
The DNA here is from genome assembly GCF_010909765.2 of Amblyraja radiata. Classification (NCBI taxonomy): domain Eukaryota; kingdom Metazoa; phylum Chordata; class Chondrichthyes; order Rajiformes; family Rajidae; genus Amblyraja; species Amblyraja radiata. The sequence continues at coordinate 37,263,988 of NC_045977.1, forward strand.
GGTCAAATTGATTAGGGGTGATATGTTGGCCCACAGCTAAAGAAGGAGAAAATAATCATCACTGAACATCCACCTGCTGATTAAACTCCATTGGTTCCATACAAGACTCATGTACAAAATCATGAGAGGAATAGAATAGGAGTAAACGCACAGAATCTCTTGCCCAGAGTAGGCAAATCAAGAATCCAATGACAGGTTTAAGATGAAGGGGGAAAGATTTAATAGGTAACCTTTTCACACAAAGGGTGGTGGGTTGTATAGAACGAGCTGCCGGAGGAGGAAGTTGAGGCAAGTACTATCGCAATGTTTAAGAAATGTTTAGACAGATATATGAATAGGACAGGTTTAGAGGGATATGAGCCAAATTAAGGCAAGGGGGACTAATGTAGATGGGGCATGATGGTCAGTGTGGGCAAGTTGGGCCAAAGGGCCTTTTTCCCCCATTGTTTGACTCTGTGACTGTATGACTTGGTATAGAATTATACAGGCTGGCCCTACACAGATGATTGCTCTCCCATCATGGAGTCATTGAGCCATACAGCAGGAAGCTGGCCGTTTGGCCCAACTCATCCATTCCCCTACGGGGCTCCATCTAAGCTAGTCCCATTTGCCAATTCTATATCATTTGTCATTCTATGCTTGTACTAAAATTGCTCCCATTTGGTTCAAAATATTAAAAATGCACACAGACTTACAGTAATTTAATGGTACTCCAAAACAAGTCAACATTGTTGGGATAGTGGGAACATAAAATCAGAGAAGCAATGTCGAAGGTTTCCAGCCAAGGAGAGGATTTGACCATACATTTAATTTTGGAAGCCACAGGAACAAATCAATAATTTCAGCAAATCAATAAAACGTTGATTGACTTCAAATGCTTACCTGTTTATAGTTGCACAGAAAGCGGTTTCTATTTGATGAAGAAGAAAGGAAATTAATAAAAATCTAACTGTTGAAAAAACTGTCCATTAAATGTTACAACATTTAAAAACAAAAACTTACCATTGTGTATAATGTTTCCACACTAATAAAGAAAAAACAAAATAAGTTTAACAATTTTAGTTTTCTTGTGCCAACTATTTCTTGAATAGAGATTGGGAAATATGTTCAGCATTTAATGCTCAAAAGTATGAAATATGAAGATGAAACATATCTACAATCTCTCCAGTCAGTTTGCATGACAGGAGTACAAATGTGTTAAGTGAGGAAATATTAAAAGGACATTATTTTAATTAATTCTTATAATAAAGTAATGACAAAGGAAGAAACACCATTTTCAACTTACCATAAAGTTAAGTTCGGGTTCTGAAAAAAAAATAATATTATTAATGGAATATACTTTAAATGCTGATATGCCAAGCAGCAGTTTTACTTTTTAACACAAATATGTATCTATATCTGAACCAAGCCATTTTGTTTTTACACAAGGGCCTGAAGAAGGGTTTCGGCCCGAAACGTTGCCTATTTCCTTTGCTCCACAGATGCTGCCTCACCCTGCTGAGTTTCTCCAGCATTTTTGTCTACCTTTGTTTTTACACAACTTGTGATGTAGCAGGTCAAATGCATTGCTATAAAATATTCTGGTCAGCCTTTCAAATTCTCTTAATTTACTGTTTTAGCGTAAGAAATATTTTAACCTCAAATATGCACCGTTGTCTTTAACACGCTCATCGTTGGAATATAGAACAGGCCCTTCAGGCCAGGAACAGGCCCTTCAACACACAATGTCCATGCCAGACATGATGCTAAACTAAACTAATCTCCCTTGCCTGTACTTGATCCATATCCTTCCATTCCCTGCATAACCTCTAGCAGCTCGTTCCATATACCAACCACCTTGTGTGTGATAACGTTGCTTCTCAGGTTCATAATAAATCTTGTTCAAAAGGGAACTGCAGATGCTGGAATATCGAAGGTACACAAAATTGCTGGGGAAACTCAGCGGGTGCAGCAGCATCTATGGAGCGAAGGAAATAGGCGACGTTTCGGGCCGAAAACCTTCTTCAGAATCTTGCTCCTCTCACCATAAAGCATGTGATAATGGAACCAAAATATACAGAAATGTTACCTCTATTTTCATTTTTTTAAACTTTATTTTGAATTATGCCAGTAGCAGTGATTCTTTTCGACAACCTTCTCCGCACTAGTTAGGGTACGTACCTGGTAAAGGATCTGGTATTCCTCCCATCAACCCAACACTCCTTACTTCAGACACGAAGTGTGAGTTCACCCAAGCTAACACCACCGTTTCGTTAGCTCCAGTTTGAAGACCAGGAATGTTAATCCCAAGCAAGCCTTGCAACTCATTAACAGTAAATTTCTGAAAAAAGAAAAGAAAATGCATTTGAAAAATGAGCTCTTTCACATTTCAGTTCAGCGACAGACTCTTTACATACCTTAGCTGGTGAACAATGGAATTAGTTTAGTTTAGTTTAGAGATACACTGTGGAAACATTCCGCCGAGTTCACGCTGATCAGTGATCCCCGCACATTAACGCTAACCTAGACACTGAGGACAATGTTTACATTTATACCAAGCCAATTGACCTACAAATTTGCATGTCTTTGGAGTGTGGGAGTAAACCGAAGATTTTGGAGAAAACCCTAGTGGTCACAGGGAGAATGTACAAACTCCGTATAGACAGCACCCGTAGTCAGGATTGAACCCGGGTCTCTGGCGCTGTAAGCACTGTAAGGCAGCAGCTCTACCGCTGCCCCACCGTATCGCACTAGTTTCATAATCTACGCGTTATAGAGTTACCATGCGTAGGAAGGAACTGCCGAAGCTGGTGTACACCTAAGATAGACACAAAGTGCTGGAGTAACTCAGCGGGTCAGGCAGCATCTCTGGAGGAAAAGAACGGGTGACATTTTGGGTCGGGACCCTTCTTCAGACTCATGGAGTTACCATTATGGATATGCTTTTTCTAACTGATGTATTTAATTAATTTCATGGGCATGAATTTCCAGGTTGGATTCAAGTTCATGTCTAAAAAAATATCAATGGTCCAGATTTTTAGATATTCCATAACCTAGTCAGTTTCTGACTTTAAAAACAAACTGGACTTTCAGGGTACAGGATGGTGCCTAAAACATGTGGTCTACTATCTTAGACTCTTATACCGAGTAGGATTAGTAGGATTGTTACTGAAATGTGCGCAAAAAAAGAATTTCACTTTATTTGGGTACATGTTCAATGATATTTTATTGTCACACGTACCCGGGTACGATGAAAGGCTTTGTTTTGCATACAATCCTGTAAAATCATACAGCAGACCTCACTTAGGCAGTACACACGTTTTGGCGGCCTAGAAAGTTACAAAAGTTTGCCGAACAGTCCTGTCTACTGCCTGCCATCCGTGGCAGCAGGCCTTCTCTTCCCCTCGCTCTCCCCCTCCCTTCTGGTCATCCTTAGTTATGTGGTCATAAAGTACCATTGAATCATTCAACAATCCTATCATAACACAGGCAAGTGTTCAAGCAGAAAGTGGGACACCATCACACACATCAAACTATAACGGTACTGCAACTTCTTCTTTTAAGGCAGTGATCGACAAACTCTTGATTTGAACAGGTATCAAAGGTTATGGGGAGAAGGTAGGAGAATGGGATTCGGAGGCAGAGATCAGTCATGATTGAATGGCGATGAGCGGAATGGCCTTCTTCTACTAAAACTCGTGAACTTGCAACATATACGTACCATCACCTCTTCAGGGTTCAGTTTTACAAATGTTGCAAAGTCCATGTTGACACTATTATTTGCAAGTTCACGCAGATCGCTTGCACTGGCACCACCTAAAGAAAATGATAAAAGAAGAATTAATTATGAAATAATTCCTATGAAATGACAGCTCACTGCACGGACAAAATTTAAATCACCAATCTCCTCGTCCCGTCACAAATACCCTAGACGAAATTTAACAATCACCCAAGATTAATTAATATTTCCAACATGAATAAAGATATTTTACAAATATGGTCAACCTTAAAAATTCAGGTAACATACCAAGGAATAGCTTTACTAGATTGAAGTACGCATTGGTGTTGTTTGCCTGAGATGCTAATTCATTCACTGATAGTTTGTAAAGCAGGTTCTTCTTTGACTGAGTGCATGTAGAGATATCCAGTGTACCAGCATTCCTGTGGGATAATGGAGAATATTGTGGTTTTGAAAGCCATGTATCCATTGTTAGTGTTTCTAACAATGTCTTTCTACTCTCAACAGTCACATTTACACAATTACAGAATCATCGAGTCATACAGTTTTTAACCCATCTTAAAAAACTATCCATTCCCTCCATAGATATTGTCTGACCCGCTAGGTAGCTCCAGTACTTTGTGTTTTGCTCATAATTCCAGCTTTTGCAATTCCTTGCTTCTCCGTCTTTGCTTAAAATTCCGGCATCTGCAATTCCTTGTCTCTGCCTTTATCCAACGGTTGATCTTTGGGTTAGTGGCAGATTGGGGTAGGTCGTGGAGATATCTGATAATAACTTCACAACCTTTGGAGTTGGGGAGGTATTATCCATCCATATCTCAACAACTTGCCCCAATCTGCCACTGACCCAAAAAATCGTCTGTTGGGTAAAGGCTGCCACAATAAAATGTTGAATAGAGCCCTTTATATCTTCCGCTGGACACAACTGTGATTATTCTTAATAACCCATTCCTTCTCTCCAGAGATGCTGCCTGTCTCGCTGAGTTACTCCAGCATTTTGCGGTTACCTTTGGTTTAAACCAGCATTTGCGGTTCCTTCATACACAGTGATTAAATACTGTTTGACCCACAGTGGACAACCCGTCACTGCTTCAACATACTCCCTCAGAAGGATTGAGCACAACTGATCTTCACAGGATCAGGTGAGTACTACTTCCTTCGCCATTTCCACCCATCCTGCATCTAATCCAAAGTCACCCTCTTTTACGACTTCACATCTAGCTCATGTTTGTGGAAGAACTACCAGGTTTCGAGTCCCCATCAAACTGGTAACTTGTTTGTCAACGCTCCTTCAAAAGAATGAGCGTTGACATCAGTCTGAAGTCTTCGGATCTCGACTCAAAATGTCACCTATTTTTTGCTCCATAGATTCTGCCTCACCCGCTGAGTTTCTCCAGTATTTTTGTCTCCCCTCATTCAAAAGAGGACTGTCGTGCCGATGACAGACTGTTGAGAATTCTCGTGCTTCGGCAATAGGTTATTAGATAAGTTCTCAGAACAAGTGTTAAGATGAATAATTGCTGACTTCTGAAAACCTGCCACAGAAAAACTATAATAGGGAATAATGACGAGGATTCCAAAACTCAAATCTTTTCTGATCCCATATGAATTTGCAATGGTAGGACATCTGTCTTCTCAGGTTTAACACAGCTCGCCTGCATTGGAAATGCCAAATTAAACTGTTTTCAGTAAGCAGAATACTTTTTCACATGGTTTACCAGCCGGGAACATTTGTACCGTTTGCCTTTTCACTGTAGCCATTTAATCGCGTGAAATCAGAGACAGTTCTGTATATGGTCATTGGACAGAGGTAAACAAATAGTAATAGAAAAAAGACACCACTTGCATCAGTTCTGTAATGGTCATGAGTTGGCTCTCGTTCAGGATGCACAGGTTTGGTCCACCAATAGCTTTCAATGAAATCGCGTTTAGAGTTCCACCACTCTGGAGATATTTTGTAATGATGGCTTCAACCTGAAAAAGAGTTCATACATTCTTCAATTAAATTTAGCAAATGCATATGATGTAATCCTTCCCCGACTATCCCCGAGTCTCCTGCTTTCATATGTCCATAGGTTCTAGGAGCAGAAATAGCCCATTCGGCCCATCAAGTCTATTCCACTATTTAATCATGGCTGATCTCTTTCCCTCTCAACCCCAGTCTCCAGCCTTCTCCGCATAACCCCTGACACCCGTACTAATCAAGAATCTTTCAATCTCGGCATTAAAAATACCCATTGACTTGGCCTTCACAACTGTCTGTGGTAATAAATGCCACTGATTCACCACCCTCTGATGAAATAAATTCCTCCTCGTCTCCTTTCTAAAGGTATGTCCCTTTATTTTGAGGTTAAGGCCTCTGGTCCTAGACTCTCCCTCGAGTGGAAACATCCTCTCCACATCCTCTAACTTTTCAGTAAGTTTCAATGAGGTTCCTCCTCATCCTTCTAAACTCCAGCGAGTACAGGCCCAGTTTCATTTTCTCCCAGTTATCTGTCTTGCTGTCTCCTTAAAAAAAAAAAATCCCTCTGTCACTTTGTAGAAACTTCTACTTCCACACCACTCTTCGGGTTGGTATGCATGTTATAAACACTTAGATTTATATGTTTTGATAATGCATCCAAAATGAAAAAAAAAAGATAATATTAGGTTGTAGGGATTTAAAGCTCTTCAAAGATCTCAAAAAGGTTGGATTCTAAATTTACTTGAGGACTATCCCTGCATGTTTTTAAATACATTATTCATGCTTTTAATACCATTGTGTTTTCCAGTTCTTGGGCCATTAATGCAGCAAGTGTTTCAACTTGGGTGATATTCCAGCTGCTTATCTCGGTCACATTGAATACAGTGGAGATGTTTCCCAGCAGCTGAATCTGGTTTTCAGGTATACCGCCGGGGTAAATCTGTTTCAGAAAATCAAAATCAGTAAAATTCAGTCACTCAATCCATATCACTTTGTTACACTTGAGACAAGTGCCTTCATGCCAAAAGACATGTTATAGATTGGTCATCTCAATGGTGAATTTTGCCTTCCGATTAGCATTACAACTTGAAGGATACAACATCTCTATGGACCTGAAAAAAAGTAAACCTTTCAGTTTCAGTCCACATGGAAAGAGGCCATTCGGCCCAACGAGTCCACTCCGACCATCGATCACCTATTTACACATTAGTTTTATGTTATCCCATTTTCTCAAGTGCCTTTGACGTACTTCTTCAAAAAATATGAAAACTCCTTCTGCTGATTAATTATCAACATATGTATTAATGCTGTAAAACTTGATTAAAAAACCATCTTTGTTCAGATTATCAATGAAAACTGTATATTTCATTTAGTTTAGAAATACAACATGGAAACAGGCCCTTTGGCCCGCCAGGTCCATGCCGACCATTGATGATCTATTCATATTAGTTCTATGAAGTCCCACTTATTCATCCACTCCCTACACACTGGGGACAATTTACCAGGATGAAAAAAATCAAACATTGGAGGGTATAACTCTAAGGTGAGAGGGGCAGAGTTTGAAGGAGATGGGGCCAATTAAACTCCAAACTTGCATGTCTTCAGGTTGTGGGAGGAAATTGGAGCACCTGGAGGAAACCCACGCGTTCACAGGGAGAACGTGCAAACTCCACACCCTTCAGTACCCGAGGTCAAGATCGACCACAGGTCTCTGGTGCTGTGAGGCAACAGCTCTACCAGCTGCGCCACCGTGCCGCCCATATTGTTTCTATAAAATATTGCAGGCCAGAAATAGTACGACCTGAAAGCTTAAAATGTTTGTAAATTGTTGTCATGCAAGTAGAAGAGAGAAAACACAAAAATATCATATGTAATTAGAGAACTCCACAGTAACAGAGCTGGTAGTGTTGCAGCCTCACATCGCCAGAGACCCGGTTTTGATCCTGACCTCGGGTGCGCTCTGTGTAGAGTTTGCAAGTACTCCCTGTAACTCCGGTGCTCCGCTTTCCTTCCACATCCCAAAGACGTGCAGGTTTGTTGATTAATTGGCCTCTGTAAAACATTGCTCCTAATGTGCCGGGAGTGGATGAAAAAATGGGATAAGACTGGGTGAACGGGTGATGGATTTGGTGGGCCGAACAGTCTGTTTCCATGCTGCATCTCTCAACTAAACTCTAGAGTACAAACCATGAAAACAACTGAATTTATATTGCCCCTCAGACGTAGAGCAACTCCCATTGGGATGAATATCAGTTTGGTACTACAGTAAAAACAACACCAAATAACAATAAAATGCACGCATTCTAACAATTTAGTTAATTTCTAACCAATTCTAACACATCAAATTTTAAAGAATATTTTTAATTGTTGGTGTTAGTTCTGAATCGATCAAAGGATGGCATGGTGGGCACAGCGGTAGAGAGGCAGTTCAGGATTGACCTGGGTTCGATCCTGACTGCGGGTGCAGTCTGTACGGAGTTTGTATGTTCTCCCTGTGACTTACGTGGATCTTCTCCGGGATCTCCAGTTTTCTCCCACACTCCAAAGATACGGGTTTGTAGGTTAATTGGCTTGTTAAAAGTATAAATGATCCCCAGTGTGTGTAAGATAGTGTAAGTGTCAGGGATCGCTGGTCGACACGGGCTAGGTGGGCCGAAGGGCCTGTTTCCGCTCTGTATTTCTAAACTAAACTAAAATAAACAGATAACCATCCTGATATTACAAGATCATTTTAAAATGGTAAAACAATGACAGGGCGGTGCTCTGTAGATTATAGACAATCAGATTACCTACCTCGCTGAGTTTATTTTTCAGAACTTCAAGATGATCAGTGTCAAAATCCAGAGTTCCCAGTACCTCCACGATATCTATAAACACTGTATTATTCAAACAGGCTTCCAGCTGGGCAGCATCATAATTCACTGGGATTAGCTCATCAATGGCACCGGCATTCAACTCTGCAACAGTACAGCCTGAAGGACAAGTGTTGTGTGAACAATCAACTCAAACTATGTAAAACAGATGTTCTAAAACTCCAAAACGGTTGATAAATGCATCTCTGAGATCCAGTTATTAGTTGTGTAGGAAGGAACTGCAGATTCTGGTTTATACCGAAGATAAACACTAAATGCTGGAGTAACTTAGCGGGCGAGGCGGAATCTTTGGAGCAAAGGGGTGGGTGACATTTCGGGTCGCGACCCTTCTTCAGACTGTGAGTCAGGGGAAAGGGAAACAAGAGATATAGGCAGTGATCTAGAGAGACATAGAACAAATGAATGAAAGTTATGCAAAAAGAATTGATGACCAAGGAAAGGTGGAGCCCACAATGGGTCCATTGTTGGTTGTGGGCTAGGTGATAACGAGTTGTGCAGACAGTTAAAAGATGATTTAAGGGTTATTAACATTGCTATTTGCGATGATTATTGCGAAGTAGCATTAACATTGCTGACCCGCTGAGTTACTCCAGCACTTTGTGTCTTACTTAAGATTCCAGTATTTGTGGTTCCTTGTCCCTCCAGTGGCGCTTCAGATTGACTCACTTGAATGTTAATAATGATTTACCTGTTGCCCGCTTGGATCTTCTGTTTTTTCTGAGACGGCCCAGAAACCTAACGACCTCTTTTGCTCTTTTAACCTTTTTTACTTTCCTGATGAACCTTGGGAGGGCTGCTTTGAAAGCAAACTGCAAGGTACAAAGTAGAAGTATAGTTAGCAAACGATTAATTATAAACCTTTGGACTATCTTTGATCAGACTCTACTGGACTTTTATCTTGCACTAAAAGTTATTCATGTGATTCCCTTTAGCATGTACTCTGCGGATGGCTCAATTGTAATCATGTATAGTCTTTCCGCTTTAGAGATAGAGTGCAGAAACAGGTCCTTCGGCCCACTGAGTCCGTGCCGACCAGCGGTCCCACACATGAGCGCTTTCCTGCACACTAGGGACAATTCAGCTGAGGACTGGGAATGCTTCCTGGATTGCCGTGTAGAATACCTGGTTGGGGCCCGGCCGGGGCCTCGCTGGGAGAAGCCCGGGTCGGGCGAAAAGGCTGACGGAGCCTTGGCTGGGACCTGTGTCGGCACTATAGAGGCGTGAAGTGGGGCGTCAACAGCAATGAGGCGTCGGCAGCGGCAATGTCTCGTGTGTCGATCGCAGTCGACGGTCGATGAGAGCATGGAGAACCACCGTGAGGGAGGGAGGGGGAGAACAATGGAGGACAAAATGTGGGGGAACAGCCGTGAGGGAGGAGGGGGGAGAGGAATGGCCAATAGGGGAACGACGACCCACAAAGGACAATGGGGACCCGGCGTGGGGGTACTGTTGGGAGGAGGGGAGGGGGGACAAAAGGAGGAGCCGGCATGCTTTATAACTTTGCCAGAGCAGTAGGTGTCCGCTATTTGTATACATTGTGTATGCAAGCAAAGAATCTCACTGTGCCTAGTCACATGCAACAATAAAGTATTCCTATTCCTAATCATTCTTCCATTCAACCTTTAATAATCATTAAAGTTCACAGTGACTGTGAGCAGTAGAGTGATTGAAGGCAGTAGGCTGCAGAGTGCAGAGAAGATTGATATGGTACTTGCCGATACTCCTGCCGGAGCTACAGGGAACGAGGCCATTCAGTCGTTAAATGCATACTAGCTAAATGTGAAAGTAACTCAAGTTATCCAATCCCCAAACCTCACAGAATCTTTCCTTCTAGATACTTAGCCACTTAGTCATATAGTGATACTGCGTGGAGACGGGCCGTTCGGCTCAACTCGCCCACACCGGCCACATTCGACCCACCTGCCGAAACGTCGCCCATTCTTTCTCTCCTGAGATGCTGCCTCACCCGCTGAGTTACTCCAGCACTTTTTGTGTCTACCTTCTATACTCAATAGATACAAAAGGCACAAAAGATTGAGTATTCTATACTCATTACTCTGGCTGATGAAGGCCGATGTCCCACACAAGAGATTAGTGTGCAAACTTAGAGCACATGGTATTGGGGGTAGGGTAATGACATGGATAGAGAACTAGTTGGCAGACAGGAAGCAAATAATAAGAATTAACGGGTCCTTTTCAGAATTGCAGGTAGTGACTAGTGGGGTGGCGCAAAGCTCGGTGCTGGGTTCCCAGCTATTTACAATATATATTAACAAACAAAGACGAGGGAATTAAATGTGACATCTCCACGTTTGCAGATGACACAAAGCTGGGTGATAGTGTAAGCTGCAAGGAGGATGCTATGAGGCTGCAGGGTGAATTGGATAGGTTGGGTGATTGGGCTGATGCATGGCAGATGCTGTATAATGTGGATAAATGTGAGGTTATCCACTATGGTGGCAAGAACAGGAAGACACATTAGGAAAAGGGGAAGTGCAACAAGACCTAGGTGTGCTTGTACATTAGTCACTGAACGTAAGCATGCAGGGACAGCAGGCAGTGAAGAAAGCTAATGGCATGTTGGCCTTCATTGTGAGAGGATTTGAGTTTAGGAGCAAGGAGGTCCTACTGCAGTTGTACAGGGCCCTGGTGAGACCACACCTGGAGTATTGTGTACAATTTGAGAAAGTACATTATTGCAATTAAGGGAATGCAGCATAGGTTCACCAGGTTAATTCCCGGGATGGCAGAACTGATATATGATGAAAGAATGGGTCAACTGGGCTTGTATTCACTGGAATTTAGAAGGATGAGAGGGATTCTTATTGAAACACATAAATTCATTAAAGGATTAGACAGGCTAGATGCAGGAAAAATGTTCCCGATGTTGGGGGAATCCAGAACCAGGGGTCACAGTTTAAGAATAAGGGATAAGCCATTTAGGACTGAGATGAGGAAAAACCTCTTCACCCAGAGAGTTGTGAATCTGTGGAATTCTCTGCCACAGAAAGCAATGGAGGCCAATTTACTGGATGTTTTCAAGAGAGAGGTAGATTTAGCTCCTAGGGATAAAGGGATCAAAGGATATGGGGAAAAAGCAGGAACAGGGTTATTGATATAAGCTTAAAAGCCATGATCATATTGAATGGCGGTGCTGGCTCGAAGGGCCGAATGGCCTACCCTATAATTAAAGTACACAATCACTTCTTGCTCTCAATCACCATATATGTCAACCTTTAATGAATTTTAGGTCGGGGATTCATTTAAAAATAAACTAACAGGATGATCCATGAGTAAAGGTCATGAGACTTTACCTAACGGAACTAAACTGCATTTAAGTTATGAATATTAAATTAAATTGTCTTAATCTGATTTGTGATGTATCAATACTTAAAATAATTTGAAACAAAACCTTTTTACATATGGATTCAGTTCTTTGATTAAATAAAGATGAAATATTTACGATTGGGATATTTTTGGCATTTTTGCAATTGATAGAAAATTTGAAAATATTAACTGAGAATTAATCAAGAGTTCACAAAAAATGCTTTAGTGCTCTAACAAAAGGATTTATCTTCATAACAAAAGGATTTCAGTATAGGAGTAAAGAGGTTCTTCTGCAGTTGTATAGGGCTCTCGTAAGACCACATCTGGAGTATTGTGTACAGTTTTTGTCTCCTAATTTGAGGAAGGGCATCCTTGTGATTGAGGCAGTGCAGCTGCCTCAAGACTGATCCCTGGGATGGCAGGACTGTCATATGAGGAAAGATTGAAAATACTAGGCTTGTATTCACTGGGGTTTAGAAGGATGAGGGGGATCTTATAGAAACATATAAAATTATAAAAGGACTGGACAAGCTAGATGCAGGAAAAATGTTCCCAATGTTGGGCGAGTCCAGAACCAGGCCACAGTCTTAGAATAAAGGGGAGGCCATTTAAGACTGAGGTGAGAAAATACATTTTCACCCTGAGAGTTGAAAATTTGTGGAATTCCCTGCCACAGAGGGCAGTGGAGGCCAAATCACTGGATGGATTTAAGAGAGAATTAGATAGAGCTTTAGTGGCTAGTGGAATGAAGGGATATGGGGAGAAGGCAGGCACGGGTTATTGATTGGGGACAATCAGCCATGATCACAATGAATGGCGGTGCTGACTCGAAGGGACGAATGGCTTCCTCCTGCACCTATTTTCTATGTTTCTAATGCATGAAGCTTCACATATATTGGTACATAATTAATTAAACAGTACCCGATTCACTTGTTTCCAGGTTGTAGTTAAAGCCAAAGGAAGATTTCCGAGATCATTCTCCACTGTGTTGGAGGACCATGAACTTGGTGAACTAGGAGATAAACAAACAACGTGTTGATTATTTAAGGGTGCCATAGAGTTCAAAAGAATGCAGAGAACTATTACAAGGGTGTTGCCACGTCAAGGGACTGAGCTATAGGGAGATGTTGGGAAGGGTACGACATTATTCCTTGGACGCAGGAGGCTGTGGGATGATCTTATAGAGGTGTACAAAATCAGGACAGTAATACACAGGATGAATGCACATAGTCTTTTACCTAGCATAGGAGAATCGAGAATAAGAGGACAGGTTTGAAGAGCAAGATTTAATAGGAATCTGAGTGGCATCTTTTTCACACAGAGGGTGGTGAGTATATGGAACAAGCTGCCAGAGGATGTATTTGAGGAAGGGACTACAACAGCATTTAAAACACAATTAGAGAGATACATGAATATGAGAGGTTTAGATGGAAATTAGATTGCCCATTTGTGGGCAAAATGGGACTAATTTAGATTGGGCATCTTGGTTGGCATGGATGAGTTGGGCTGAATGGCCTGTTTTCATGCTGTATGATTCAATGAGTTACCACCTTATGTACGAGTAGAATTTTCCACCGTAAAACTAGCCAAAAAGTGTTTTATTGTCATATGTCCCAGATAGAACAATGAAATTCTTGCTGCAGCACAACAGAATATGTAACCATAATATACTGTAAATAAATGATAAACGAGAGAGAAAAAAAAGTTCAGTGTGTATAGATACACATACTCACATATGTTTATATATATGTATATATAACTAGTTCCTAAAGATAAGATTAATCCTTAGTTTGTACAACAATTATGCATTCCCTGGAATTATAGGTGTAGTAAAGCAGAAAGCAAAAGAAAAAACATTTAAATCTGCCAGAATACAAGTCTATATTGTTGGAGAATGTAGCACTGCATATGTTACTTCCTACTGCACTGAACAAACAGGGCTCTGTTTCAAGTGTCTGTAATGAAGTTGTTTCAGGTAGGCTTAAGATACGTCATGCTTCATTGGAAAGAAGAAGTGGTTATATCAATTGCATATATTTTTTATGTAGGTAACAATGAAATAATAAAATTCATGGCCGACTTTGAAAGTTGTTAAGTTGATTCTAAGAATCACAATTTATTTCCACGGCTAGTTGATCATTATTCACCCACATCATTAGTTTCACATTTGGGGAAATATTAATCATGAAAATGCAACTCCTCTCACGTACGTTATTAACGGAGAGAGAGAGAGAGAAAGAGAGTTGGACCCACCCATATCTGCTGGTTCCGGTATTGAGCAGGAATTCAATTGCCATCATTTGATCGTCTGAGTAGGAGGTACATTCCTTCAATGAATCCAAGACAGTAATGTCACAGTTAGAGATGTTGGTCCCTGGAAGGTCACAGGACAAGCGGCCTAAAACTGCCACATCGTCTCTTGTCAGCCTTCTACCAGCAGAGCCCTGAAATCATAGAACAAAGCATGAATTTCAACTGTCGATTATTTAATCTGCCAATAATTAACCCAAACCGTGCCAAGAGGGCGACAAATACTTGAAGGGAGATTTTGAATCTTAGGCTGGAGAATCTGCTCTGCATCTTGTGCTGATTTGAACCATGATTGCAGGGTAGCAGATAAGAAAGGTTGAAATAAGGTAAAGGGGTGTCCGAGTGACCAGTCCGGCCTGAAGAAGTGTCCCAACCCAAAACACTGCTTGTCCAACCTCACTCCCACTTCTCCCCTCTCCCCATCAGGCAAGAGGTACGGAAGTATGAAAACGCACACCTCCAGGTTCAGTGACAATTTCTTCCCAGCTGTTATCAGGCAATTAAATGGTCCTTTCATCAACTAGAGTGCGATTCAGACCTCCCATCTACTTTATTGGACACCTTGAACTATTGAACTTTACCTTGCACTAAATGTTGTATCCTACATCCTTTACCTGTACACTGGGGACAATTTGATTGTAATCCTCTAGAGTCTTTTCTTTAACTAAATAGCACGCAAACAAAAGCTTTTCAGTGTACCTCGGTACACGTGACAATAATAAACTAAACTAAACACTTGTTTGATTTCTCCTTTTAAAACATTATATTTGTGGTTTATTGAAAGGGTTTACAAGGGTTTTGAACATTATCTTACGTTCCTTACTCCATTCTATCCTAGTTGCTGATCATGTTTGTAATTCTGAAGAAAGACACAAAATGCTGGAATAACTCAGCGGGACAGGCAGCATCTCTGGAGAAGGGATGGGTGACATTTCAGGTCGAGACACATCTTCTGAAGTCTCAACCTGAAAGAAGGGTTTCGACCCGAAACGGAGTCTGAGGAAGGGTCTCGACCCAAAACATCACCCATTCCTTCTCTCCAGAGACGCTGCCTGTCCCGCTGAGTTACTCCAGCATTTTATGTCTATCTTCAGTGTAAACCAGCATCGGCAGTTCCTTCCTCCACATGTCAGTAATTCTTGTGTCCACTGTGCAAAATGTTCTTACCAGGCACGAAAAGGCATTTCTCAACAGCTTTTGTCGCCGAGATGATCCTTTTCGTAAGAGATCTATATTTGACCTCCCAACTCCTCTAAAGTATCTCTTACAGCTTCGAGGTGTTCTGAAGTCTGCAGAACTAAAATAGTCAGAGGTTGTCATTTTAATGTCGACCTACATGATTTTGTTTAAAACAGTCTTTAACAACAAAGTCACGATCAATGTCAAAATATGAGGGCCAAATGCAAAATTATTTACTACTATTTTTTTGTTTACAATACTTTTTACCATGAACAACGAGATCTATTCCTGCATGAATACGCTTTGTGCAAGAAAACTATAGGTTAAAATAAAGGCGCATGTACAAATAGTTCATTATTCCGTGGAGGTAGTGTCAACAATAGATAGGGTGAGTGCACAAAGTCTTTTACCAGGATAGGGGAATCAAAAGCAAGGGGACAGAGGTTTAACCGTAGACACAAAAAGCTGGAGTAACTCAATGGATCAGATAGCATCTCTGGAGAAAAAGCATAGGTGATGTTTCGGGTCGAGGCCCTTCCTCAGATGGACTGCCAGGGGAAAGGGAATCGAGAGATATAGATATCGACGGTGATGTAAAGAGTTATAGAACTAATGAATGAAAGATATGCAAAAAAGTAACGTTGATAAAGGAAACAGGCCATTGTTAGTTGTTTGCTGGGTGAGAATGAGTACAGGCAATGAGACTTGCTGGGTGAAAAAGCGAAGGGCAAGATTTAATACGAACTTGAGGGGCAACCTTTTCACGCAAGAGAGTGGGAGGAGGGGTATATGGAACGAGCTGCCAGAGGAGATAGTTGAGACAGGTACTACAACACCATTTAAAATATACATACAGGTACATGGATAGGAAAGGTTTAGAGGGATATGGGCCAAACGTGGAAAATGGGACTAGCTTAGTTGTGGCATTTTGCTTAGCATGGATGAGTTGGGATGAAGGGCCTGTTTCTGTGCTGCATGACAACACTAAATTAGGTACGCTCTTCATTTCCAGCTGCAGCAAGTCATTAGAAAAATTAGCAGAATGTTCTTATTTATGTAATTTGTTCGTATGCAATTTGATACCAAAGTGAGGAGTTCGAAAGGCGAAAACTGGAGACAAAGACTAGAAAATTCTCAAGAATAGGGGCAGCGCGGTGGCGCAGCGGTAGAGTTGCTGCCTTACAGTGCCAGAGTCCTGGGTTTGATCCTGACTATAGGTGCTGTCTGTACAGAGTTTGTACGTTCTCCCCTTCACCGCGTAGGTTTTCTCTGGGACCTTTGGTTTCCCCCACATTCCAAAGACGTACATGTTTGTATGTTTATTAGTTTGGTATAATTGTAAATTATCCCTAGTCAGTGTAGGATAGCGTTAATGTGCGGGGGTTGCTGGTCGGCGCGGACCCGTTGAGCCATAGGGCCTGTTTCCGCGCTGCATCTCTAAACTAAAGTAAAAATATTCATTGTAAAATATCATACTTGAAATACAACAGAAGATCGTCAGGGTAACTGTCTGTGTTTGATGGTGTGCCATTGGATGTCAGTCTATAAGACATACAGCTCAGCTGAAAAGAGAGGCAAAAGTTAAATTTAATGAATAATCAGCAGAAAGTCAACAAGATCAGCAAAATAAATATGCGATTATCAAGTAGCCAAAAACGTCTAATTTGACCATTAATTAATTTACTAGTCATGGGAGTTGCTGTGTTTACATTGTTGTTAGCTAGATATGCATTGTAATCAATGATTGAACTTCTGAGTTAATCCAAAACACAAGGTGCTGGAAGAACTCCACAGGCCAGGCAGTATCTGCGGAGAGAATAGACAATATATCAATGTCCATTCCCTCCACAGATGCTGCCTGACCCACTGAGTTCCTCCAGCACTTTGTGCTTTGCTTAGGATTCCAGCGCCTGCAATTTCATGCATCTCCATTTCGAAGTTAATCCATTGGTGCAGTTTCACAGCCTGCACACGAGCAGAAATTTGTTTATTTCTAAACTAAATTAAAACTAAAACTAAACCTGCCTTTGCCCTTTTTCCTCATGTCTGTTGATATTTAGCAATGATTTTGGTAGATGCACAGTCTCTTGCCCAGAGTAAATGAATCAAGGACTAGAGGACATAGGTTTATGGTGAAGGGGAAAACATTTAATAGGAATCTGAGGGGTAACTTTATCACACAGACGGTGGTGGGTGTATGGAACAAGCTGCCAGAGGAGGTTGTTGGGGCAGGGACTATTTAAGAAACATTTAAGAAAGAGTTAGACAGGTACATGGTTAGGACAGGTTTGGAGGGATATGGACCAAATGCAGGCAAATGACAAAAGAAAATAGGTGCAGGAGTAGGTCATTCGGCCCTTCGAGCCAGAACCGCCATTCAATGTGATCATGGCTAGAAGTGGGTGTAGTGTACCTGGGACATGTAGGCTGGTGTAGGCAAGTTGGAACGAAGGGCCTGTTTCCACGCTATCTCACTCTAGGTCTCTGAATCAAGTGGAATTTCAGCTTCAATGCATGAAACAAACTGCAAACATTGTCTCAATGATGGTTGATATTGGAATAAGGTTCAGGTACCTGCAAAGCAGAACCTTGACGAAAGAAATATGAAGATGCTACAAAGTAATCAACGTTTTTTCTGGGATAAGGTATTTGTGAATGACCTCACCTGACTTTCGTCAAGCACGGCCCTTTTGTTCTTCATGGCTTCAATGAGCTGAAGAAACAAGGTGTCGTTCAGGGTCACTGCTGCACCACAACTGAAGCCTTGCAGGACAGAGGGCGAGAAGCTGAAACAAGCAATATAACAATTAATTCACACTGGAATTGTTCATCCACTTCCACGTAGTTTTGATTCACAAAATATATATGATGTTTACATATACTCCAATCATACTGGGGCGGCACGATGGTGCAACGGTAGAGCTGCTGCCTTACACCGCAAGAGACCCGGATTTGATCCTGACTACGGCTACTTGTCTGTATGTCGTATGTACGTTCACCCCCTGACTTGCGTGGGTTTTCGCCAAGATCTTTGGTTTCCTCCCACACCAAAGACGAGCAGGTTTGTAGGTTAATTGGCTTGATATAAATGTACATTGCCCCTAGTGTGTAGGATAGTGTAAGTGTGTGGGGGATCACTGGTCAGTGCGGATTCAGTGGGGCAAAGGGCCTGTTTCCGCACTGTATCTCTAAACTAAACAAAAAATCTAGCGAGTTAGTTTCCACCTACTTAGAACAGAACTGTACAGCACAGCACAGAAATGGACCATTCGGCCCACATTGACCCTGCTAAACGTGATGCCAAGTTAAACTGATCTCATCTGCCTGAACATGATCCAAATCCCTCTATTCCCTGCACATCCTTGTGCCTGTCTAAAAGCCTCTTAAATGCCACAAACGTATCTGCCTCCACCACCACCCCTGGCAATATGTTTCAGGCTCCCATCACTCTGTATAAAAAAGTTGCCCCGCACATCTCCATTAAACTGTTCCCCCACTCACCTGATAACTATGTCCTCTCATGTTGGACATTTCCACTCTGGGGAAAAGGTTCCGACTATCTAACCTATCTATGCCTCTCATAATTTAATAATCATATCAAATCTCCAACGTTCATGAAAAATACAGTCAGATTATTTAGTTTACTAAATATAACTTAAAAATAGTCTAAAGAATGGTCTCGACCCACTCCTTCTCTCCAGAGATGCTGCCTATTCAGCATTGTGTCTCTACATATAACTTAAAAGTATATTGCTTCAGCTAAAAATTTCTTACGTTTCAAATCTTTTGTTTTTAGAGATAATATTTTCAAAGAACACAGCAGCCTTAAAGAAGAAAAAACAAAAATATTAGATTGACGACTTTAAAGATTAATAAAGCAAAACATAATACACAGTTGAACAAAATCAACTAACATGTTGTTTGGCTAATTCTATCATAAGTGATGAAAACATGTAGGTTTATTATTGTTATGTGTACTGAGGTACAAGGAAAGGCTTTGCTTTGCATTCTATTCAATCAAATCAGATAATAGTATAGATAAATGCAATCAAGCTAAACTCAAGTACAATAGGTAGAGCAAATGGGAAGCTTTGGCATGCAGAGTACAGTTCTCAGCATTGTAGTGCACCAGTTGCAGATACAAAGTCTAACATCCTAATGGTGTAGTGGTGAATCAGACATGAATCAGTGGTGAAATTACATGTGGAGTTCCCCAGGGCTCCATTCTGGGGCCTCTTCTGTTTAACATCTGACATGCTTCCACTGGCTCAGATCATGAAAAACATCAAAATATGTTACCATAGTTACGCAGACGACACACAAATCTACATAACAATATCACCAGGAGACTATAGTCCAATACAAGCACTGAGTAGATGCATTGAGCAAATCAACGATTGGATGAACCAGAATTTTCTCCAATTAAACAAAGAAAAAACTGAAATAATTGTTTTTGGAGCCAAGGAAGAACGATTAAAAGTTAGCACCCAGCTTCAAATGGTAATGCTAAAAACAACAAACCAAGCCAGAAACTTAGGAGTAGTCATGGACTCAGACCTGAACTTCAACAGCCACATAAAAACAGTCACAAAGTCAGCCTACTATCACCTAAAGAATATATCAAGGATTAAAGGACTTATGTCTCAGCAGGATTTGGAAAAACTTGTCCATGCATTTATCTTCAGCAGGCTCGACTATTGTAACAGTGTCTTTACAGGTCTCCCTAAAAAGTCGATCAGACAGCTGCAGTTAATTCAGAACGCTGCTGCTCGAGTCCTCACTAAGACCAAAAAAGTAGATCACATTACTCCAGTTCTGAGGTCTTTACACTGGCTTCCTGTCTGTCAAAAAATTGATTTCAAAATACTACTGTTGGTTTACAAAGCACTGAATGGTTTAGGGCCAAAATACATTTCTGATCTTCTGCTTAGCTACGAACCACCCAGACCTCTCAGATCGTCTGGGACAGGTCTGCTCTGTGTCCCCAGAGTCAGAACTAAACATGGAGAGGCAGCATTTAGTTTTTATGCACCACATATCTGGAACAAACTCCCAGAAAACTGCAGGTCTGCTGCAACTCTCAGCTCTTTTAAATCTAGACTGAAGACTTTTCTGTTTGCCGCTGCCTTTCAGTAAACAATACAATTTATTAATTACCTATACTGCACTGTAACTTCTATTCCTGGTTTTATTCTATTTTAAATATTTAATTTGATTGCTTTTAATTTTGTAATTATTGTATCAGAATAATCTAATAATCGTTTTACATCTAAATGTCATTTTATATGTGTTTCTTTCCAATGCTTTTAATGTTTTATGTAAAGCACTTTGAATTACCTTGTTGTTGAAAGGTGCTATACAAATAAACTTGCCTTGCCTTGCCTTACACTGGTTTATTTAAAAATACCCTGGTTTCCAACTGCAGATGTTGGAAAAAATCGAAGATAGACTTAAATGTTGGAGAAACTCTGCGGGTGAGGCAGTATCTATGGAGCAAAGGAATAGGTGCGTTTTGGGTAGAGACCCTTCTTCAGACTGATGTGGGGGTGGGGGAGGGGCGGGAAGAAGTCAAGAAGAGGCGTGGGAGAGCTGGGAAGGGGAGTGGAAGGAGGGAGAAAGCAAGGACTACCTGAAATTGGAGAAGCCAATGTTCGTACTGCTGGGGTGTAAATGACCCAAGTGAAATATGAGGTGCTGCTCCTCCAATTTGCAGTGGGACTCACTCTGGCCATGGAGGAGGCCCAGGACAGAAAGGACTTGGAATTGGAGGGGGATTTGAAGTGCTGAGCCACCGGGAGATTAGGTTGGTTAATGCGAACTGAGCGGAGGTGCTGGGCGAAGCTATCGCCTAGCCTGTGCTTGGTCTCACCGATGTAGAGCAGTTGACACCGAGAACAGCGGATGAAATAGATGAGGTTGGAGGAGGTGCAGGTGAACCTCTGCCTCATCTGAAAAGACTGCTTGGTTCCTTGGATGGAGTCGAGAGGGGCGGTAAAGCGACAAGTGTAGCATTTCCTGCAATTGTAAGGCAAAGTAGCATGGGAGGGGGTGGTTTGGGTGTGAAGGGATGAATTGACCAAGGAGTTGCGGAGGGAGTGGTCTCCGCGGAAAGCTGAAAGGGGAGGAGATGGAAAGATGAGGCCAGTGGTGGGATCCCGTTGGAGGTGGCGAAAATATTGGAGGATTATCTGTTGTATATGACTGGTAGGGTGGAAGGTGAGGACAAGGGGTCTCTGTCCTTGTTACGAGTGGGGGGATGGGGAGTGAGAGTAGAGCTACGGGATATAGAGGAGACCCTGGTGAGAGCCTCAACTATAGTCAACGAGGGGAACCCCCTTTCCCTAAAGAATGAGGACATCTCCGATGCCCTGATTTGGAACACTTCATCCTGGGTGCAGATGTGGCGTAGACGGAAGAATTGGGAGTAGGGGATAGAGTCCTTACAGGAAGCAGGGTGAGAAGAAGTGTAGTCCAGATAGCCATGGGAATTAGTGGGTTTGTAGTAGATGTCTGTTACCTGCGATGGAGATAGTGAGGTCTAGAAACAGTAGGTAGATGTTGGAAATGGTCCAGGTGAATTTGAGTGCCGGGTGGAAGTTAGTGGTGAAATGGATGAAGTCAGCGAGTTCTGCATGGGTGCAGGAGGAAGCACCAATGCAGTCGTCAATGTAGCGGAGGTAGAGTTCGGGGATAGGGCCACGATACGCCTCGAACTAGGATTGTTCGACGTACACTACAAAGAGGCAGGCATAGCTGGGGCCCATGCGCATGCCCATAGCTACACCTTGGATCTGGAGGAAATGGGAGAAGGATGGTTCAGAATAAGCAAAAGTACTATAATAAGCAGTGAAAAAGAGGAAGAAATTCAAGGATGTGACCAAATGTGAATTTACAAATTACAAATGGCTGCTGGCCATTACATTGATTTAGATTTATTAGTGTCACGGGTACCGAGGTACAGTGAAAATCTTTGTTTAGCGTGCTCGCCAATTAAATCAGTTGATACTACACATAAATACATTCAAGCTAAACTCAAGTGTAATAGATTGAGCAAAAGGAAAGGAACAGAATGGAAAATACGGTTCTCAGCATTGTACTGTAACAATTCCAGAGACAAAGTCCAAGGTCACACAATGGGGTATAGGTGAATCGGTCAGTACCCTAGATTACGGAAGGTCTGTTCAGAAGCCTGAATCTGGCGGTGTGCACTTTCAAGCATTTGTACCTTCTGCTCGACGGGAGAGAGGGGGGGAGGAGGAATGACCTGCTGGGAAAGATCTTTGATGAAGTTAGCTGCTATTCCGAGGCAGTGTGAAGTGGGTTGCCTCTGCATATCAGCATGGATTGGAAGAACTGAAAGATACAGAATGGAAACAGGCCCTTTGGCCCACACCGATCATCGATCACCTGTTCACACTAGTTCTGTTATTCCAGGGTATTATGGCATGGAGCCACTACACAAAAAAACATGTGTAAGAATTGCTAATACTGGTTTACATCAAAGATAGACAGAAAAAGCTGAAGTAACAGCTGGTTAGCCATCATCGCTGCAGACAAGGAATAAGTGACGTTTCGGGTCAAGGCCCTTCTTCAGACTGAGACTCAGGGGAGAGGGAAAAGAGAGATATGAAAAGTTTCATAGAAGAAATTAATGAAAAGGACAAATCAGAGCCAGCATCAATGATCAAGGAAAGGTAGAGCCCACACTAGTCCATTGTTGGCTGTGGGGAAGATGATAACGAGTGGTTACAAACAGTGATACTCAACAAGAGGACAGTGAATTTAGTACAACGACTAGGCTGGGGGAGGGACTGAGAGAGAACGGATGCAAGGGTTACTTGCAGTTAGAGAAATCAATATTCATACCACTGGATTGTAAGCAAATTATGAGGTGAATGTCTATCATGTCTCTTCCAATTAATAGTTTCTGAAGAGCCAACTGAAGAATACTCATGACAGGAATAGATCGGGTAGATACACAAGAGTCTCTTGCCTGGAGTAGGGGAATCGAGGACCAGACATAGGTTCATGGTGAAGGGGAAGAGATTGAATAGGAATCTGAGGGGTAACTTTTTCATACAAAGGGTGGTGGCGTTTGGAACTAGCTGCCAGAGGAGGTAATTGAGGCTGGGATTATCCCAATGTTTAAGAAACAGTTGAGAGGTACATGGATAGGACAGGTTTGGAGGGATATGGACCAAGCACAGGCAGGTGGGACTAGTGTAGTTGGGACATGTTGGCCGGTGTGGGCAAGTTGGGCTGAAGGGCCTGTTTCCACACTGTATCACTCTATGATTGTCACTCACCTGATCGGGTACCCACGATTTATTATTGACGTCATTAAACTGCAGATCAGAGGAGAGCAGCGTGGAAGGGATATTTTTAACTAATTCACTCGGAATCTTCCTCACAGCTTGTACGGGGTCACTTTCTGTTTGCAAAATCTGTGTTAGAACAAAAAGCAGAACAGTGTACTTCATCGGCAACAATTGGGATTACAAGTAATAAGAGCAAAATTAGGCCATTCGGCCCATCAAGTCTACTCTGCCATTAAATCATGGCTGATCTGTCTTTCCCGCTGAACCCCAATTTCCTGCCTTCTCCCCATAACACCCAACACCCGTACTAATCAAGAATATATCAATCTTCCCCGAAAAATATCCATTGAAGGCCTCCACAGCCTTTTGTGGCAATGAATTCCACAGATTTACCACCCTCTAATTAAATAAATTCCTCCTCTTCTTCTTTCTAAAGGTAAATGGTAAATAACAACTAGAGAATGGTCTTGAACTACCAACTATCTAATTGGAGATCCTCGTTAATTGGACTATCTTTAATTGGACTTTACTGGACTTTATCTTGCACTAAACATTATTCCTTTACTCCTGTATCTGTGCACTGTGGATGGCTCGATTGTAATCATGTATAGTATTTCTGTGAACTGGTTAACATGCAACAAAAAAGTTTTACTGTATCTCGATACAAGTGACAATAAACTAAACTAAAACATCGATTATCCATGTGTTGGTGTAGGGTATTCACTGTCATGATGAATACTCAAATTATTTTGTACATATTATTTAGAAATCTTAAACTTAATTCACAAATTTTATTAACATCAAATCATGTGTGATGCAAATCATAGAACATAGAACTGTACAGCACAAGAACAAGCCCTTCGGCCCACAATGTCTGTGCCGGAAATTATGCCTGCATTTGATCCTTATCCCTCCAATCTCTTGTACGTATATAAAAGCCACTTAAATGTGGCTAATCATGTGTGTTTCCAGCACCATCTCTGGCATTGCGTTGCAGGGCCCCACACTCTCTGGGTAAAACACTTGCTCAGCACATCTCCTTTCAACTTTAATTGGACACAAAGTGCGAGATGACGCGTTCGTAGAGTTGCTGCCTTGCAGCGCCAGAGACCCAGGTTCCATCCTGACTATGTGCTGTTTGTACATTCTCCCCAGATACAATCTGCGTGGGTTTTCCCCGGGTGCTCCAGTTTCCTCCCACACTCCAAAGACGTACAGATTTGTAGGTTAATTGGCTTCTGTAAAAATTGTAAATTGTCCCTAGTGTACGGGGTGATTGCTAGTCGGCGCGGACTCGGTGGGCTGATGGGCCTGTTCCAGCTGTTTCTTTAAACTAAGAGTATGGGTGACGTTTCGGGTCGAGACCCTTCTTACATCTTTAACTTTTTCCTTTAAACTTTGCCCCATGTAGCCCGATTGGTCCGAATCTATCAGAGACTGTTCCATAACACTCACCTTCTGGGTGATTATCTGCTGAGCAGCTGATGATGCATCTTGAATATTTCTGACAAATTCAAGGTTGGTGGTGACATTGGCAAGTACAGTGGGTCCAATATTCTCTAATACACTGATTGGAATACCATCTATCAAGGTTCCAATCCTGACCAAGTTGTTTGTGTTATTGAACTAATGAAAGGAAAAAGAGAACATAAATTCCAAGCGACAGAACAATCTGCAACATTGATAGTGAATGGGAAATTCATCACAAGTGTAAACCAACTTGAAATGGATCAGGAAGCTTTGGTGACAGACCCAAAGCGCTGGAGTAACTCAGCGGGTCGGGAACCCTTCTCCCTTGTCCAAAGCAAGTTATTCTCAGTGTGTTTCATTATGTTAATTTAGTTCAGACAGAAACAGGTTTTGCAAATGCTGGTTTACAAAGTTTGGGGCCGCACAGTGGCGCAGCGGTAGAGTTGCTGCCTTACAGCGCCTGAGACCCGGCTTTGATCCTGACTGCGGGTGCTGTCTGTACTGAGTTTGTATGTTCTCCCCACGTCCTGAGTGGATTTTCCCTGGGTGCTCCTGTCTTGTTCGACATTCCAAACATGTACAAGTTTGCAAGTTAACTGGCTTCATAAAAAACTGTCCTTGGTGTGTAGGAAAGTGCTCGTGTATGGGATGAACGCTGGTCGGAGCGGACCAGGTGGGCCGAAGGGCCTGTTTCCACACTGTTCTCCACTGTCTAAAGTGCTGGAGTAACTCAGCAGGTGAGGCAGCATCACTGGAGGACATGGATAGGTGACGCTTCGGGTTGGGACCCTTTTTCAGATTTCCTTGCTTGTTCGGATCTTACCTGGTAACCCAGAGTGGATAACTTGGCTATAATTTGCTTGGATTGGTCAAGTTGCCACCCTCTGACAGTACTCAGACTGGCCAAGGCTTGCACAATGTTGGTGGCGGCCGTAGCTATAATCTGTGTCCTAGAGAATCCGACAGCAGCTTGTCCCAAGTTTATCAGAGTACTGGCAGAAAAATTGGAAACCTTCGTCAGCAACGAACGTGACAGCTGCAGAATGAGAACAAAATAAAAGAAAACAGTTAATAAAACCAGGTAACTTGTTGTACAGTTATTTAGGAAATATGTAAAATTGGTGGAGCAGTGGTAGAGTTACTGCCTTACAGTGCCAGAGACTCATATTTGATCCTGACTACAAGTGCTGTCTGTACGGAGTTTGTACGTTCTCCCCGTGAGCGTGTGGGTTTTCTCCGGGTGCTCCGGTCTCCTCTCACACTTGAAAGACGTACAGGTTTGTTGGTTAATTGGCTTCTGTAAATTGTAAGTTGTTCCGAGTGTGTAGGATAGTGCTTGTGTGCGGGGATCGCTGGTCGGCATGGACCCGGTGGGCTGAAAGGCCTGTTTCCGCGTTGTATCTCTGAAGTCTAATGTCTTAAGAATTAAGTCCTAGCCTGTTCAACCTCTCCCTATAGCTCAGGCCCTCAAGTCCTGGCAACATCCTCGTCAATTTTTTCTGCACTCTTTCCAGCTTAACTACGTCCTTCTTATAGCAGAGTTCCCAAAGCTAAACACAATACTCCTAACACAGCCTCACAATGTGCTGTACAACTGTAACATAACATCCCAATCTCTAACCTCAATACCCCAGCTGATTAAGGCCAGTGGATCAAAAGCTTTCTTGACAAAACTAGCTGTGGTGCCACAAGTTTTGGAACTTGAATGGAACTGGATTGGAACTTCTCAAAATGGTTTCAAAAGAAATTAAAATCAAGCTGGATGTTTAAAGTGTAAATGGTCTGATATAACTCATTTTCCACATTTCACTGTCTCTCTTGCTCAGTCACTCTCTCTCTCGCTTGCTCTCTCTCTACCTTGTTCGCTCTCTTTACTCCTCCCTCCTACAACTCCTTCCCCAAAAAGACAGTCCTACCGATCATGTGTTGTGACAACTGAAGGCTTAAAAGCTCTAAGTGCAAGACCTGGTTCTGCCAGGCACCAACCTTATTAACGCAATGCATGCAAGACGGGTTAATTGCTTGATAACTTCTGAAGACTTTTTTCAATTATTTACCTTGCTCAGTTCATCATCTGCTGCATCCGATGACACATTGTTCTGACAGATTTGGTTCACCTTTTCAAGAATAGTCAAGGCTTGTTCCTCAGTCACACCTTGAATGACATTTCCATCACCAATGAAGCAAATAAGGGAATCTGGAATCCTAAAAGAAAATGTTAGAGATGTATTGTCAGCTCAGTGATTGTAGACGTGAAGATTCAAACATATAAGAACCCGTGTGTAGGAAGAAATTGCAGATGCTGACTTACACTGAATGGAAATGATGGGGTAACTAAGCGGGTCAGGCAGCATTTCTGTAGAAAAGGAATAGGTGATATTCAGGACGTGCCCTTTCTTCAGACTCATGTATGATGAACACAGGTCTGATGTAATGAAGGCATATGGTATGCTTGCCTTCGTGTGTCAGGTCATTGAGTGCAAAAGTCAGGAAGTCATGATGCAGCTTTATAGGACTTTGGTTAGGCTGCATTTGGAGTATTGTGTGTAATTCTGGTCACCCCATTACAGGAAGAAAGTGGGGGCTTTGGAGAGGTTGCAGAAGAGGTTTACCAGATGCTACCTGGGTTAGAGAGTTTTAATTATAAGGAGAGGTTGGACAACTTTTGGTCTGAAGAAGGGTCCTGACCCAAAACATCACTTATCTCCAGAGATGCTGCCTGACCTCCTGAGTTACTCCAGAACTTTGATTTTTTTCTCCTGGAGCTTTGGAGGCTGAGGGGACGCCTGATAGAAGTATATAAAATGATGAGGCATAGATAGGATAGACAGCCAGAATTGTTTTTCCAAGGTGGAAATATTAAAGATATAGGGCATAACTTTATGGGGAAAGGGCAATGTTTAAAAGGGGGCATAATTTACAGATACAGCATGGAAGTAGTCCCTTCAGTCCACCGCGTCCATGCCGACCATCGATCAACTGTTCACACCAATTCTATGTTATCCCACAAAACAAAACATTGCTGGAGTAACTCAGCGGGTCAGGCAGCATCTCTGGAAACAAAGGATGGGTGACGTTTTGGGTCAGAACTCTTCTTCAGAAGATTAAAGGAGATGTGTGGGACAAGTGTTTTAACACAGAGAGTGGTGGGTGCCTGGAACACGCTGCTGGGGTGGTGGTGGTGGCAGATATTATAGTGGCATTTAAGGGACTGTTAGATGGGCACATGGATTTGCAGGGAATGGAGGGATATGGATCATGTTTAGTCAGATGAGATTAGTTTATCTCAACATTTTGCTTGGCATAGATATTGTGGGTTGAAGGGCCTGTTCTCTTCTATACTGTTCTACAGTCTACGTTATTTGATATATTGTAATAACATAACAATGTTGAAATCTTGTTGTGAATAGTTTCCTTATGGAACATACCTGTAGATATGCATAAGCAGTCAAGAATCCTGGTAGGAGTTGGAATCTAATGGCCTCCTTTTTTGTGCAGAAGACTTTATATAATGCAGTTTGAAGCTATATACTTTAAAGTGATCTGTTTAAACTGATTACTCCCCATTTTATTAGCTTTGACCACCAGCAGAGGTAGAGCACACGGGTTGTTTTGCCATTAAATAATCAGGCAAAAGATCTTTTGTTATAGAGTCATAGGGTGATACAGTGTGGAAACAGGCCCTTCGGCCCAACTTGCCCACACCGGCCAACATGTCCCAGCTACACTCATCCCACCTGCCAGCGTTTGGTCCATCTCCCTCCAAACCTGTCCTATCCATGAACCTGTCTAACTGTTTCTTAAATGTTGGGATAGTCCCTGCCTCATGTCTTTTTGTTGTGGGAGGAAAGTGGAGCACACAAAGGTAACCCATGTGGTCACAGGAGGAACATGCAAACTCCACACAGACAGCACCCCCAAGGTCATGTTCGAACCCGGGTCTCTGGTGCTGTGAGGCAGCGGCTCTACCAGCTGTGTCACAGTGCTGCCCTGATGAATCCTTTCAAATTCAGTTTTTTAAATTTTCTAACAGCATTTCGTGACATTTTTGAAAAATATACACATTATGCATATTTACAAAATATATTAATTTCTTTATGAAATCGCAAAGATATAATCTTTTAAATACATACCCTGAAATATTAATAGTTGGATCTCTAGTCTCCAGTAAATTAATGTAGAACTTTGAGAGAGCAATGGGAAGTGTCACTTGATTTAGAAGTGCCTGGTTTTCAGGGTCTGTTGCAAAGTCTTGAAGCTGTAAAAAGTAGATAAAGAGAAACTACAAATAATCCGAGGTTCTGGCTAAGTATACATAAAAAATGTCTTTGCATTTATGAATTAACAATGAAGCTCTGAACTACATAGTCTTGGGGCATTGGTTTCTATTTTTAGGTGTATATCTGTGTGTGTGTGTGTGTGTGTGTGTGTGTGTGTGTGTGTGTGTGTGTGTGTGTGTGTGTGTGTGTGTGTGTGTGTGTGTGTGTGTGTGTGTGTGTGTGCGTGTAAAATGTATGTGTGCATATATATGTGTGTGTGTGTATATATACAGTATATGTGTGTATGTGTATACAATATATATATATATGCGTGTGCGCACATATATATATATATATACACGTATGTGTGCGAGTGTGTAAAATATATATGTGTGTGTATATATACAGTATATGTGTATACAGTATATGTGTGTGTGTGTATATATATATATATATATATATGTATATGCATGTGAGTGTGTAAAATGTGTGTGTATATATATATATGTGTGTGGATGTATACATGTGAGTGTATGTGTATATATATATATATATATATATATATATATATATATAATATATATATATATAATATATATATATTATATATATATATATATATATATATATATATATAATATATATATATATAATATATATATATATATATATGCATTACAATCTTTTCATTATATTGTTTACAGAGTACTATGTTATCATGTTCTGTTGTGCTGCAGCGTAAGAATGTCATTGTTCTGTCTGGTACATATGACAATAAAATACTCTGTTGAAGAGATTAAAGAGAATCCCCAAATGCTCCATGTTTAACCTTTCAACTGCAATAAGAGCAATAATCCCAATTCCACAAGCCCGTCTTTTATCAATCATTCTTTGAACCATTCATTTATTCCATTGTTGCCTGTTGACATGTTCCCTGTTTGACCCCACTAACCGTGAAAAATACAGAAATGCTGGAATGACAAACTATTTCTGTATTCTAACCCAGAGTAAACCGAGAGTTACATACAATTGATTCGTTGGCAAAAGACAGAAGATCGGCTACTGACACGCGATTCATAAAAAGTCCCAAGTATTCAGCAAACCAGGCAGTGGAGTTCAGGACTGGATTAGTGACATTGTAGCATCTTGGTTTAGGATCTGTCACACACAGCGAGCAAACGGTTAAAATTATAAATAATACAAGATTTTAAATTGACTTTAGAAATGATAACTTTGAGCCATTCAGACACAAAAACCCTTTGTGTTTCTTACAAGTCCATGCAAAACCTATGGAACAATTTTACAATAGTTTTAAGGTGAGGGGGGAAAGTTTTAATAGGAACGTGAGGGGTATATTTTCACGCAAAAGTGTTTGGAATGAGCTGCCGGAGGAGGTAGTTGAGGCAGGTATTATTGCAAGTTTAAGAAACATTTAGACAGGTACATAGATAGGACAGGTTTACAGGGATAGGGACAAAATGGTGATGCATCTGTGGAATTCTTTGCCACTGACAGTTATAGAGGCCAAGTCAATAGATATTTTTAAGGCAGAGATAGTTAGATTCTTGATTGGTATGGGTGTCAGAGGTAATGGGGAGAAAACAGGGGAATGGGGTTCAGAGGGAAAGATAGATCAGCCAAGGCCTAATTCTGCTTCCATCGCTCATGAACTTACGCAGGGAGGTGGAACATGTCGATGGGGCATGTTGGTCGGCGTGGGCAAATTGGGCTGAAGGTCCTGTTTCCATGCTGTTTGACTATAACATTACGGTACTGGTACGTTGCAGGGTAAAATTAATTCACTCTGTATGCAACTTCAAAACTTATCCTGGCAGAAATTATCAATATATTCCTATTATATCAATTTGCTATGAAATAAGAATGCCACATTACCTTGCTGTAGATAGGTTCTGATGCCACTGTAGATTTCTATTTGTTTGTCAGGGGTAAAGTCAAGGTAACGACCACTCAAAGTTTTCACACTAAACGTGGAACATAAATTGGAAATATTAATGAACTGAGTTGTTAAGTTGTTACAATTTGTTTCTAACTATAGAAAAAGCATATTAAATATCCATAACATTATCAGAAAATAACAATATCCAGGGGGGTTCAGTGGAAGGGACTTGCAATATATCTAAACCTGAAAACATAACTCTTGGGTTTATGCATTCCTAAACCAATGGCTCATTGCAAAGAAGTAATGTGGAAACTGACCACACTACTGCTGAATCAAGCCAATAATGCAATTTGGATTCTTGTAGATAATATATATATTTTATTCATTAGACAATGCATGAAGCAACTCAGATGCAGTTCTGTAAACCCATTATGTGAGCAAATAAAATTTCACGCAGCATCTCTGGAGAAAAAGAATAGGCGAAGTTTCAGGTTGAGACCCTTCTTCAGACCTTTCTCCCAAATGTCTCCCATTATTTTTCTCCAGAGATGCTGGCTGACCCGCGGAGTTACTTCTGTGTCTGTCTTTGGTTCAAACCAGCATCCCTACACAAATAATTTTTCGGGTTGGCTTGGAATCATAGTTAATAAATAGTCACCAATACAGACTGGTTTGTAATTTTGATAATGTGACGCTTGAACTGCCATTTCACCAACTTGGAATGAAGATGAAATTTGCTGAGAGAAGAATAGATTATAAGTGGGTGCAATTATACTTACATTTTCCTGAATGGAAGGCATGGGATTCCCAAGGTTTCGTTGGAAGTCAGGAGATCAATGGTGATGGAGGGCAGGTATGGATTTAGCCTCGAGTTCAGCCATTCATCCTGTTCTGTCACATTGAGAGCAGGTAAGTTGTTAACATATTGAGGCCAAAGACCTATTATGATGGCAGCTTGGTTAACATCTGTCAGATTTCCCTGAAAAAAAAAAAAAAGGCGTTGTTATTATTTTAGACATACAGTATCATGAAAGCAATGGTCGATGTGGACTGGGTGGGCCGAAGGGTCCGTTTCCATGCTGTACCTCTAAACTAAACCAAACTAAACCACAAAGTGCTTGAGTAACTCAGCGGGTCGGGCAGCTTCTATGGAGGGAATGGACAGGTGCTGTTTCGGGTCGGGACACTTCTTCAGATTGATGGAGTGGGGGGGGGGCAAAGTTGGAAAAGATAGGTGGGGATGGAGCAAAGTCTGGCAAGTGACAGGTGGATACAGGTAAAGGGGGGAGAGTGATGGGCAAAAGAGTGGAGTAAGTGACAATGGCTAGGGGTGAAAAGGAGACTAAAGAGTGTCAGAAGAGGAGAGAAGAGTGTTTAGTTTTATAGATACAGCGTGGAATCAGGCCCTTCAGCCCACTGAGTCCGCATTGACCAGCAATCACCTATACACTAGTTCTGTCCTACACATTAGGGACAATTTACAGAAGTCAAATAACCTTCAAAACTGCATGTCTTCGGGGTTTGGGAAGAAACCGGAGCACCCGGACAAAACCCATGCAGTCACAGGGAGAACGTACAAACTCCACAGAGACAGCAGCTATAGTCAGGATCGAATCCGGGTCTCGGTGGCAGCAACTCGACCGCTGCGCCATCTTGCCGCCCAAAAGAGGAGTGAAATGTAAAGCTGGAGGGAGGATTACAGGGGGATGGGAAAGAGAGAAGATAAAAGGGAAATATGGGTCTAGGAGATGGGAGATGAGTGTGCGGAGGAGAGAAAAGGTGCCGTCCGATGGGGGTGGTGAGAGATATTGGGAGAAATTCTGAGAAAATGGTAGAAATTCCAAGAATAAACACAGCATTGGCAGCTCACATTGAGTGTCTTTTGGTTGAACCGATCTACAAAAGCTGCCAGGTTCTGGATGGGCTGGTAATTAATTAACACCGTGGTCAGTAAGTTGCTGTCGTCAATGATCCCTGGCCTGCTCAACAAATTTGCCAGATCGTTGGGGTCTGTGGCTTGTAACACCTGCAAAAACACAATTGGGAAAACATTTTGAGACACAAACATAAAGACAATAGATGCAGATCCTAGGCAAGAACCGGCGGACGTGGAACTTGCCCGAATGCTCGTCGGACCGTGGTACCAGGAGAGAGCCGCTGGAGAAGTCGGACGTGAGGAGCAAGGGCAGGTAGGAGGGTGAACCGTGGTAATGCCTCCATCGCCTTCAAGGTCGGCTGCAGGAGCCGCTCCTGAGACACAAAGATAGCCGGGCGAGAAGAGGAGAGGGACGTTGGTTCGCGGGCCGATCCAGTCGAGGACGACTTAGGAAGACCCAGCGGGAGCCTGGGGCTCGCCTGGATCGGGAACCGCTCCAGTAGACCGAGCACGCAGGCCGACCGGACTTTGTAAATGCCGCCAAAACATGGCGGCGCCAAAACATGTAAATATGCAAAAGAAATTTCACTGATCAGTTGCACGTGACAGATAAAGCTCCATGGAATCTATATTGGAACCTACTGTTAACAATACAAATAATTTATGGAACTATTGTGACCTTGATACAAAAAAGGTAAGCTCATCAGATCACAGGGTGAAGGACCGTAACTGTACCAATAAGACCCGTCACTGACCCTCTCCCATCCCCCACAGAGAGATCACCACTGCTTTTACCTCAGCAATGCGGATTGATGGAACCAACGATAAGGCATCAGACAGTGTTAGAAAGTCGGAGAAATTCTGAAACTGGCTGCTCAGGTAAAGGGTAAAACTATCATTTTCATAGCAGCGAAGAGGGGTTTCTGTGAAAGGAAAACACAACGGTAAATATTTTCTTTACTTGCCAAACATTGATACCGAGCGCACAAATGTATCAAAGATAGACACAAAAAGCTGGAGTAACTCAGCGGGACAGATAGCATTTCTGGAGAAAAGGAATGGGCAACGTTTTGGGTGGAGACCCTTCTTCAGACTGGGAGTCAGGGGAGAGGGAATCGAGAGACTCTCGGTCTGGACCCGAAACATCACCGATACCTTTTCTACAGAGATGCTGCCTGACCCACTGAGTTACTCCAGCTTTTTGTGTTCAGTGTAAACCAGCATCTGCAGTTCCATCCTACACACAAATGTGTTATCTTATGACTGGACGTCTGTCACCATAGGTTTCCTGTGAACCTGTAAAGCTCAATATTAATACTTCGATACACAAATTTACGTATCATCATAAATGAATTTGTTTTCTTCAGAATGCCAGAAGTTGAGGAAGGACCTGATTAGTATGTATAATTATGAGAGGCACAAATAGATAAGGTAGTCAGTCAGAACTATTTTCCCAGGGTGTAAATATCAACAATTGGAGGGCGTAGCTGTGAGGTAAGAGGGGCAAAGTTTAAAAGTGATGTGTGGGACAACACAGAGGGTGGTATGTGCCTGGAATGTGCTACCAGGGATGGTGGTTGACACAGATATGATAGTGGGATTTAAGAGACTTTTGGATAGGCATACGGATATGCAGGGAATGGAGGGATATGGATGATGTTCAGACCAATAAGAGTTAGTTATGCCATTATATTTGGCACAGACATTGAGGGCCGAAGGGCCAGTTCTTGTGCTATACTGTTCTATGTTTGAAATGCTGATTCACTTATTTGTATTTGTATGAGACCCAATCAGCTATGAATGCCTTGCCTCTTGTTTGTCTAATGTGGGTGAGAAAGTTGAAAGTGTGCAACATTCCTTGCCCATTAGTTTAGGAATTCTAATGGCTGCGAAATCCCTTAAAAATGTGGGCTTTGTGGTAGACTTAACCTACGTCTGAGGAGGCAAAATAAAAAATAATCAACATGATCAACATTACAGTGTAACACTAGGCACTGGAAGCAGATAGCTGCAGAGGGTGGCATAGCAGTAGAGTTGCTGCCTCACAGCGCCAGAGCTCCGGGTTCGATCCTGACCACGGGTGCTGTCTGTACAGAGTTTGTATGCTCCCCCCGTGACCTGTGTGGGTTTTACCCGGATGCTCTGGTTTCCTCCCATACTCCAAAGACATACAGGTTTGTAGGTTAATAGGCTTCAGTAAAAACTGTAAATTGTCCCTAGTGTGTGTGTAGGACTGTGTAAATATGCGGGGATCGCTGGTCGGAGCGGACTCGTTGGGCCGAAGGACCTGTTTCCTCGCTGCATCTCTCAACTAAACTAAACATTATCAGAGAGTTAAGGGGCTGTACCACTGCGGCAACCTAATCCGCAAGTTCTGACAAGTTTGCCCTCGACTCATACTTGCAGCATGGTCGACACGAGGTCCTAGGAGGTCTTTGTAACTCTCCTTCATGCTCGAGAGTAGTCCCCGCGTATTCGAGGCCTCAGCTAGGTCGCGGCATATTTTTCAACATGTTGAAAAACGCCCGCGAGTAAAAAAAGGTCGCCATGGAAAAAGTTATACTTTTTTTACTTGTAGGTTTCGTCGAAGTGGGTTGGCATGTTATTCGTAGGTAATCGAGGGTAGTCTAAGGTAATCGAAGGTAGTCGCAGGTAATCGAAGGTAGTCGTAGATAGTCTTTAACATAGTCGAAGGGAGGTCGAAGGAGATCGAAGGAGGTCATCTTCACTCTCCGCCATTGGGTGTCCAATTTTCCCGAAGCTAGTCGAAGCTAGTCTTCAACATAGTTGAAGGAGGTGGAAGGAGGTCTTCTACATAGTCGAAGAACATGACTTTTTTTCAAACTCTCCTAAACTCTTCTAAACTCGCCAATTAGGTCGCTGCAGTGGGACAGCCCCTTTAGAAAGTAGGAAAAGGCATCTGAGCTCAAATTACCAAGATGTCAAATACAGTCCATACCTTTAGTGTAAGCCAAGATGAATTTAAAAACGGCTACTTGAACGCTAATATCCAGTTGCTCTTTGACTCTGGTCAATGCTGAGACTCTACAAAGGAAAAACAAATTAATGAGATACACGTATCATTCTAATGTATAGCAATGTTCACTTCTAGATCAGTACCGGTGGTAGAGGTAATGGGGAAAAGGCAGGAGAATAGGGTTGAGAGGGAAAGATAGATCAGTCATGATTGAATGGTGGACAAAAAAATTCCAGCATCTGCGGTTCCTTCTTAAACAAATGATAGAATGGTGGAGTAGACTTGATGGGCCAAATGGCCTAATTCTGTTCCTATCACATAAGCTTATGAACTTTTCTACATACATTTCAGATTTGCGGTCTGGATAGAACTTGCATGGAATGAAATCAGTGATTGGGAATATTTTCATTGAAGACCAACAGGTACCAACAGGAACAAGGAAGGAGTCTGAAGCAGGGGCCCAATTCAAAACATCACCTCTCCATTCCTTCCACAGATGTTGCCTGACCTGCTGAGTTACTCCAGCACTTTGTTCGTTAATTCTTCAAATGGAAAATCCAGCAGGTCCCAACAGTTAGTGAAGCCTATTGATGCTTCGTCCTGCCCCTCCTCACTTCTAGCTTTACATAGAAACATAGAAAATCGGTGCAAGAGGAGGCCATTCGGCCCTTCGAGCCAGCACCGCCATTCATTGTGATCATGGCTGATCTTCCCCTATCAATAACCCGTGCCTTCTCTCCATATCCCTTGACTTCACTAGCCCTTAGAGCTCTATCTAACTCTCTCTTAAATCCATCCAGTGACTTGGCTTCCACTGCCCTCTGTGGCAGGGAATTCCATAAATTCACAACTCTCTGGGTGAAAAAGTTTTTTCTTACCTTAGTCTTAAATGACCTCCCCTTTATTCTAAGACTGTGGCCCCTGGTTCTGGACTCGCCCAACATTGGGAACATTTTTCCTGCATCTAGCTTGTCCAGTCCTTTTATAATTTTATATGTTTCTATAAGATCCCCCTCATCCTTCTGAACACCAGTGAATGCAAGCCTAGTCTTTTCAATCTTTCCTCATATGACAGTCCCGCCATCCCAGGGATCAATCTCTTGAACCTACGCTGCACTGCCTCAATCACAAGGATGTCCTTCCTCAAATTAGGAGACCAAAACTGTACACAATACTCCAGATGTGGTCTCACCAGAGCCCTGTACAACTGCAGACGAACCTCTTTACGCCTATACTGAAATCCTCTTGTTATGAAAGCCAACATTCAATTAGCTTTCTTCACTGCCTGCTGTACCTGCACGCCAACTTTCAGTGACCGGTGTACAAGGACGCCCAGGTCTCGCTGCACCTCCCCCTTACCTAACCTAACCCCATTGAGATAATAATCTGCCCCCTTGTTTTTGCCGCCAAAGTGGATAACCTCACATTTATCTATATTATACTGCATCTGCCACTCATCTGCCCACTCACTCAACCTGTCCAGTCACCCCGCAACCTCCTAACATCCTCTTCACAGTTCACACTGCTACCCAACTTTGTGTCATCCGCAAACTTGCTAGTGGTGCTCCTAATTCCCTCTTCCAAATCATTAATATATATGGTAAACAGTTGCGGCCCCAACACCGAGCCTTGCGGCACTCCATTCACCACTGCCTGTCATTCTGAAAAGGACCCGTTCACTCCTACTCTTTGCTTCCGGTCTGCCAACCAATTTTCTATCCATGTCAACACCCTACACCTAATATCATGTGCTCTAATTTTAGTCACCAGTCGCCCGTGCGGGACCTTATCAAAGGCTTTCTGAAAGTCTAGATACACTACATCCACTGGCACCCCTTCATCCATTTTACTTGTCATATCCTCAAAACATTCCAGAAGATTAGTCAAGCATGATTTCCCTTTCATAAATCCATGTTGACTTGGACTACTCCTTTTACTGCTATCCAAGTGCCCCATTATTACCTCTTTAATAATTGACTCCAGCATCTTTCCCACCACCGAAGTCAGGCTAACTGGTCTGTGATTCCTTGTTTTCTCTCACGCTCCTTTCTTGAAAAGTGGGATAACATTAGCTATCCTCCAGTCTGCAGGAACTGATCCTGAATCTATTGAACATTGGAAAATGATCACCAATGCATCCACTATTTCTAGAACCACCTCCCTGAGGACCCTGGGATGCAGACCATCAGGTCCAGGGGATTTATCATCCTTCAGTCCCATTAGCCTACCCAATACTATTTCTCGCCTAATGAAAATTTCTTTCAGTTCCTCTACCCCCTTGAATCCTCTGCTCTCCAGTATATCTGGGAGATTGCTTGTGTCTTCCTTAGTGAAGACAGATCTGAAGTACCTATTCAACTCTTCTGCCATTTCCTTGTTGCCCATAATAATTTCACCCGTGTCTGCCTTCAAGGGACCCACATTTGACTTTGCTACTCTTTTTCCCTTAACATATCTAACTAAGCTTTTACTGTCCTTCTTTATATTCCTGGCCAGCTTCCCTTCATACTTCATCTTTTCAGCCCGTATTGCCCGTTTTGTTACCTTCTGTTGTCCTATGAAAGTTTCCCAATCCTCTGGCTTCCGGCTACTCTTTGCTATGTTATACATCTTTTCTTTAGTTTTATTGTATCCCTAACTTCTCGTCAGCCACGGTTGCCTCCTACTCCCCTTAGAATCTTTCTTCCTTTTTGGAATGAAATGATCCTGCGTCTTCCGGATTATGCCCAGAAATTCCTGCCATTGCAGTTCCACTGTCAATCCTGCTAGGATCCCTTTCCAGTCTACCTTGGCCAGCTCCCCTCTCATGCCTTCATAGTCCCCTTTGTTCAACTGCATCATTGACACTTCCGATTTAACGTTCTCCTTATCAAATTGCAAATCTCAAGACCCTTTCTTCAAATTGCAAATCTCAAGACTCCTTTCTTCAATCTTATTCCGACTGGTTGTCTGAATAAGATTGGCTGAATAAGGGTCCCGACCTGAAGCGTCACCTCTGAAGCGTCACCTATCCATGGTTCGAGGAATGTTGCCAGGCCCACTGAGTTACTCCAGCTCATTGTATCTCTTTTTTTTTTTGTAAGTTAGCATCTGCAGTTCATTGTTTCTACAAAAAGTGGTGTCTCGATATCAGCGTTATCATTTCCTCGCAGAGCAAAACTTACATGGCTTGAAATCCTTTACAATCCTCGGTGACAAAGATCAAGGGCAGCATGTTTTCTGTGAGCCCTGGCAGTAATCCTTGCAGCCTTGTGTTAAACCAGACCTGAAGTTCAGCGACGTTGGCGTTTGAAAGAATTGCCTGCGTACGGTTCAGAATTTCTTGCAGCAATGTTGTTCTGACACCAGGAGGGAAAACCACGTTATTCTGAAAAAAAAGGTTTCAAAGAATGAGTGATTGGGGATTGAGGCGAAAAGGGGTATAAATTGCAGAAAGGATTGTGGTGGAGTCGGGAAAATTGTGCAAATCTAATACATTAAAAATTGGTCTAACATTTAGACTAGCATTGAAAACTAACATTATACGGGAAAGGAGTAAAATTCAATGTGATCATGGCTGATCATCCCCAATCAGTACCCCGTTCCTGCCTTCTCCCCATATCCCATCACTCAGCTATCTTTAAGAGCCCGATCTAGCTCTCTTGAAAGTATCCAGAGAACCGGCCTCCATCGTCCTGTGATGCAGAGAATGCCGCAGACTCACAACTCTCTGTGAGAGAAAGTGTTTCCTCGTCTCCGTTCTAAGCCATTTAGAAGGAGAGGCCATTTAAAACTGAGATGAGAAAAAACCTTTTCACCCAGTAAGTTGTGAATTTGTGGAATTCTCTGCCACTGAATTTACTGGATGAATTTAAAAGAGAGTTAGATAGAGCTCTAGGGGCTAACGGAATCAAGGGTTATAGGGAGAAGGCAGGCACAGGTTACTGATTGTGGATGATTAACCATGATCACAATGAATGGCGGTGCAGGTTCGAAGGGCCAAATGGCCTCCTCCTTAACTTATTTTCTATGTTTCTAATCTACCAGACATATTCTCAAGATGTTTAATTTCGAGTCATAGAGCCATTATAGACAATAGACAAAAGGTGCAGGAGTAGGCCAATCGGTCCTTCAAGCCTGCACCGCCATTCAATGTGATCATGGCTGATCATCCACAATTAGTACCCCGTTCCTGCCTTCTTCCCATATCCTCTGACTCCGCTATCTTCAAGAGCCCTATATAGCTCTCTCTTGAAAGTATCTAGAGAACCGGCCTCCACCACCCGAGGCAGAGAATTTCACAGACTCACAACTCCCTGTGTGACAAAGTGTTTCCACATCTCAGTTCTAAATGGCGTACCCTTTATTCTTAAACTGTGGCCCCTGGTTCTGGACTCCCCCAACATCGGGAACATGTTTCCTGCCTCTAGCGTGTCCAAACATTTAATAATCTTAAGGTAGACAAAAGTGCTGGAGAAACTCAGCGGGTGTGGCAGCATCTATGGAGCGAAGGAAATAGGCAACGTTTCGGGTCGAAACCCTTCTTCAGACTGGAGTGCCTGTCCCACTGTGGGGACCTAATTTGCGAGTTTAGAAGAGTTTGCGCTCGCCACAAAGTCGCAGCATGGTCGTCACATGGTCCTAGGAGATCACTGCAACTCTCCTTCATGCTCGAGAGAAGTTCTCGCATACTGGAGGCCTCAGTTTTGTCGAGGAGAATTTTTTAGTATGCTGAAAAATTGTCCGTGAGTAAAAATTGGTCAGCATGGGAAAAAATCGTTTTTTTTTACTCGTAGGTTTAGACGAAGTAGGTCGGCATGTTATTCGTAGGTAATCGAAGGCAATCAAAGGCAATCGAAGGTAATCGAAGGTAGTCGAAGGTAGTCAAAGGTAGTCGAAGGTAGTCGAAGGTAGTCGAAGGTAGTCAAAGGTAGTCGAAGGTAGTCGAGGGTAGTCGAAGGTAGTCGAAGGTAGTCGAAGGTAGTCGAGGGTAGTCGAAGGTAGTCGAGGGTAGTCGAAGGTAGTCGAAGGTAGTCGAGGGTAGTCAAAGGTAGTCGAAGGTAGTCGAAGGTAGTCGAAGGTAGTCGAAGGTAGTCGAAGGTAGTCGAGGGTAGTCGAAGGTAGTCGAGGGTAGTCGAAGGTAGTCGAAGGTAGTCGAGGGTAGTCAAAGGTAGTCGAAGGTAGTCGAGGGTAGTCGAAGGTAGTCGAAGGTAGTCGAGGGTAGTCGAAGGTAGTCGAAGGTAGTCGAAGGTAGTCGAAGGTAGTCGAAGATAGTGTTAGTATAGTCGAAGGAAGTCGAAGGAGGTCATCTTCACTCTCCACTATTCGGTGTCCAATTTTCCCGAGAGCATCGGCAAGTAAATCGTAGATAGTCTAAGCTAGTCTTCAACATAGTTGAAGGAGGTCTTCTACATGGTCTTAGGAGGTCTTCTACATATTCGTAGGAGGTTCTCTACATAGTTGTAGGAGGTCGTAGGAAGTGTTCTACTTCGGCGACACAAGACCATGACACTCTCCTAAACTGTGGCCCCAGCATTGAGCCTTGCGGTTCCCCATTAGTCACTAGTCATACAGCGTGGAAACAGGCTCTTCGGCGCAACTTGCCCACACCGACCAACATGTCCCATCTACACTAGTTCCACCTGCCTGTGTATGGTCCATATCCTTCTAAACTGGTCCTATCCATGTACCTGTCTAATTGTTTCTTAAACATTGCGATAGGCCCTCCTTCAACTACCTTCTCCAGCAGCTGGTTACATGCACCCTCCACCCCTTGTTTGAAAATAAAATACCTGTCAGATCCCAATTAAATATTTTCCTCTTCAACTTAAACCGATGTCATCTGGTTCTCGATTCCTCTACTCTGGGCAAGAGACTGTGCGTCCACCCGA
This sequence comes from Amblyraja radiata, assembly GCF_010909765.2. NCBI lineage: Eukaryota > Metazoa > Chordata > Chondrichthyes > Rajiformes > Rajidae > Amblyraja > Amblyraja radiata. The sequence goes on from NC_045977.1 coordinate 37,306,028, forward strand.
TCTATTCCTCTCATGATTTTCATTAAAAGTAAAGCATTCATTCTGTTTCCATGAACATTTTAGGAGAATCAAATTGATTAAAGATTACCTGATGCGCTTTGTATCGATGTGCTGAATTCAATGTGAAACAGGTGAGTGTTTGTGAACATGTACTGGCCTTATATGAAGTGACGCAGTATCCTACCTGGTTGTGAGCGGTCCTGAATGCCTCGACGAACTGGAGAACAGTATCAGTGGTGATGCTGTTGATAATCTTCCGAACATCGTCAGCATTACGCAATGTTCCGTTCCCACCAGCGAACTCTCCCAGTTGGGATGGCGTCAGTAATTCTGCCACATCGAGCTGTTTAAAACAAAATTAACATCTCACCTACTGCTCAGATCAGTACCCTGTGGATCAACTAATAATGATCTATTCTACATTTTCCTTGACCTTCGTCCCCTTTGATGTCACGTTTTCACACCTTACCCTTTCATATCTCTGTGCCTCCCTCTCCCCTGACTCTCACTGATGAAGGGCCTCGACCCAAAACGTCACCCATTCCTTCTGTCCAGAGATGCTGCTTGTCCCGATGAAATACTCCAGCGTTTTGTGTCAATCTTCAATGTAAACCAGCATCTGCATTTCCTTCCTACACAACTAATAACTATACCTCACCAAGATACCATAGACAAGGGCACAAGAACAGGCCCTTCGGCCCAAAATGTCTGTGCTGAACAAGATGCCAAGACTAACTTATCTACCTGTTCATAATCCATATCCCTCCATACCCATATCCCTATCCAAAAGTTTCTTAAATGCTATTAACATATCCATCTCAATCACATTCCAGGCACTCACCACACTCTGAGTCTCCTTTAAACTTTGCCACTCTGACCTTAAAGTTCAGCCCTCCAGTATTTATTTTTTCCATCCTTTGAAAATGGTTCTGTCTACTCTTTCTAACTCAAATTGGGTTTGATTGAAGCTTCCGAATAAAATACTAACACAAAAGTATTTCTGTATAAATATTTTCCATATTAAATTCCAAACAAATTTAATCTCACTTTATCAAACTCTCGTCAGAAATATTATTTTTAATTTTCCATTTTAAAAGGCCTGGACTTATTCTATAACTTACTGGGTTGAAGCTTGGGTTCCTCCTGGTTAAAATGTCTAATTGAACAAGAGTACTGAACATTCCCCAGTTCTTCAAAAGCCAATCTCTGGATCCATTAGTGTTGCTGATACAGCCAGCACCTGGAGAGGTAAAGGATATTGTGAATTAGCCTTGGCATTTAATCTCATAATCTATAGCACAGTCAGAGAGAGATACAGCTTGGAAACAGACACAACTTGTCTACACTGACCAACAGGTCCCAGGTACAGTAGTCCCACCCATCCGTATTTGGTCCATATCCCTCTAAACTGGTCCTATCCACGTGCCTGTCTAATTGTTTCTTAAACAGTAAGACAGCACCCCACTGTTTTTACTCCTGAAAGGGGGCAGGGGTTGCTGAAAACAAAGTGGTACCCAGCATAGGGGTGGGGGCGCCTAGAACAAAGAGGGTCTATTGGGACTACATTGGTCACTTTGTAAGTTTGTTGGCGGCCTTTACATGGTGACTCTGCATACTTTGTGTATGGTATGCAAACAAAATATATGATAATGAAGTATCATTCATTCATTCATTCACATTGTGACGTGATTGAATTTCCTAGCCATTAAACTTTTAATCCATTTTATCCTTGCTTTCCCGGGATGGCGGGACTGTCAATCTTAGAGAATGTAGTGGCTGGGCTTGTATACTCTGGAGTTTAGAAGGGTGAGAGAGGATCTTATTGAAACATATAAGATTATTAATGGTTTGGACACGCTAGAGAAAGGAAACATGTTCTCGATGTTGGGGGAGTCCAGAACCAGGGAACACAGTTTAAGAATAAGGGGTAAGCTATTTAGAACGGAGACGAGGATACACTTTTTCTCACAGAGAGCTGTGATTCTGTGGAATTCTCTGACTCAGAGGGCAGTGGAGACTGGTTCCCTGGATACTTTCAAGAGAGAGCTAGATAGAGCTCTTAAGGATAGCGGAATCAGGGGATATGGGGAGAAGGCAGGAAGGGGGTACTGATTGAGGATCAGCCATGATCACATTGAATGGCGGTGCTGGCTTGAAGGGCCGAATGGCCTATTCCTGCACCTATTGTCTATTGTTTAGTTTATAGAGACTTTTATCAAGAACTACTATAGCTCCCATTCAAACGAATGTGAATCTAATTTCCTCACTTACTCAAAAGCCTCTGTAGCTTACCTGTGTTGTCAAGGTAATTAAGGATCCACACGTTTAATACGGTCTTTCTTGTCTCTCGCGGCATCTCCCGGAATCCATTACTCAGGCCTTTTACACTAAATATATAAATATGGACAAAATTATTAATGGCAGGGTTTCATCTGGTGGAGAACAGGTTAGTAATGCTTCATTTACTATGCTTAGTAATAAAGTAATTGGGTCACACAGCGTGGAACTAGTACCTTCGGCCCAACTCTTCCATGCCGATCCAGATGCCCTATCTAAACTAATCCCATGTGCCCATGTTTGGCCTATACCCCTCTGAACCTTTCCTATCCATATACCTGTCCAAGTGACTTTTAAATGTACGTGACTCTACCTCCTCCGGCAGCTTGTTCCATATACCCACCACCATCTCAGGAAAAAGTTGCCCCTCAGGCTTTGATTAAATCTTGCCCCTCTTACCTTAAACGTATGTCCTCTGGTTCTTGATTTCCGTACTTTGGATAAAAGATTCTGTGCATTCACCCTATATATTCTGTCAGATTTATCTATTACTCTATCAGTCCTGTTTATCTGACTGAAAATCAATCCGTATTTCCTTCCCATTATGATGAATGCCTGACAAAGATGATTCCTAAATCAACATTGAATCGCCAATGTTACAGTTGGAAATATTGATACTGATGTTTGTTAATCCTGTATAGGTCACTTTGTATTAAGTGTGCTTCTGAAGAAGGGTCTCGACCCAAAACATCATCCATTCCTCTATCCAGTGATGCTGCCTGTCCCACTGAGTTACCCCAGCATTTTGTATCTATCTTCGTTGTAATTAAGCACCTGCAGTTCCTTCCTACACATTGTGCCTATCTATGGCAATAATATTAGCTGTTTTGATGTAGAAACAAAGAACTGCAGATGCTGGGCAATACACAAAAGGACACAAAGTGCTGGAATAACTCAGCAGGTCAGGCAGAATCTCTGAAGAACATGGATAGGTGACGTATCAGGTTGAAATCCATTGTAGAAAGAATAGTCCCGACTCGAAATGTCGCCTATTCATGTTTTCCAGAGATGCTGCCTGACCCGCTGAATTACTCCAGCACTTTGTGGCCCTGTAGCTGTTTTGATGGTGCTTTTCCTATTGAAAATTCAGAAGCGGATTATTCTGAAAGGGAGTCATTCACTCACACTGCTTGGTAACCTTCACAGCTAATGTTTCTTGTCAGCAAAGGGTTTAGCACGAACTGGGAAATTCCGGCTATGAACAGCCGGAAGCGATTCTGGAACCATTCCCTCAGGAAAGATACGCTCGTTAAGTTGTCAAAGGTCTTCACAGACTCCCACAGGGCATTCATAAACGTGATCTTTGTCATCAGGGGAATTGAAGACGTGTTCAAAGTCTGAAACAAAAAACATGGCATTGGTTTAAACACGGACAAAGCACTTGTTTATCCTCACATATCTTAACATTGATATGGACGCTCCCTGACTTACATAAGGGTTACATCCTGCGGACCCTTGTGTAAGTCAGATGTTATGCAAGTCAGTAATGGAAGCGCTACTGTGCACTTGTGAATTTACTATACGATGTGGAGACCACAGTGGGAGTTCTGAAGTGAGGACTACGGGGAGAGCTCCGTGCTGAGGCCGTGGGGGACCTCGTTGCTGGCAATGCGGGGAGGTGGGAGTTCCGTGCTGGAGACCACGGGGGAGTTCCAAGATTGAGACCATAATAATAATAATAATAATAAATTTTATTTATGGGCGCCTTTCAAGAGTCTCAAGGACACCTTACAAAAATTGAGCATGTAGAGGAAAAACATGTAAGGGGAATGAAATAAATAGTAGAGACATGACTAGTACACAAAGTAAAGACCGAATTCAATACAAAACACAGTATGAGGCAATTAATGCACAGATGAAAAGGGACGGGGACGTGGGGCTAAGGATAGGCAGAGGTGAAGAGATGGGTCTTGAGGCGGGACTGGAAGATGGTGAGGGACACGGAATTGCGGATCAGTTGGGGGAGGGAGTTCCAGAGCCTGGGAGCTGCCCTGGAGAAGGCTCTGTCCCCAAAACTGCGGAGGTTGGACTTGTGGATGGAGAGGAGACCGGCTGATGTGGATCTGAGGGACCGTGAGGGTTGGTAGGGGGAGAGGAGGTCAGTGAGATATGGGGGGGGCCAGATGGTGGAGGGCTTTGTAGGTGAGGACCAGGATTTTGTAGGTGATCCGGTGGGAGATGGGAAGCCAGTGAAGTTTTTTGAGGACTGGAGTGATGTGATGCCAGGATTTGGTGTGGGTGATAAGTCGGGCGGCTGCGTTCTGGACCAGTTGGAGTCGGTTGATGTAGGTGGAGCTGATGCCAAGGAGAAGTGAGTTGCAATAGTCCAGTCTGGAGGAGATGAAGGCATGGATGAGTCTTTCAGCAGCAGGCGGTGTGAGAGAAGGTCTGAGTTTGGCGATGTTGCGGAGATGAAAGAAGGAGGTTTTAATGACATGGCGGATGTGAGGCTCAAGGGAGAGGGTGGAATCAAAGATCAAGCCAAGGTTGCGGACCTGGGGAGATGGGGAGACAGTGGTGCCGTCGATGGTGAGAGTGGGGTTATTGATTTTGCTGAGTGTGGCTTTGGAGCCTATGAGGAGGAATTCTGTCTTATCGCTGTTGAGTTTGAGGAAATTATGTTGCATCCAGGTTTTTATAGCTGACAAACAGGTGTTGATATGGGAGAGGGGGGGTTGTGGGGGGATTTGGTGCCAAGGTAAATCTGGGTGTCATCAGCGTAACAGTGGAAGTCCAGATTGAAGTGGCGGAGTATCTGACCAAGGGGGAGGATGTAGATGATGAAGAGGAGGGGGCCGAGTACGGAGCCTTGGGGAACGCCTTGAGTGACTGCGGCTGTAGCAGAGGTGTGGTTGTGGAGAGAGATGAAGTGGGATCTGTTGGAAAGGTAGGAACGGAGCCAGCTGAGTGCAGAGCCTTCAATGCCGAGGTCTTTGAGTCTGGTGAGCAGGATGTTATGGTTCACTGTATCGAAGGCTGCGCTCAGGTCGAGGAGGATGAGGATGTTGAGGGAACCAGTGTCAGCAGAGGTGAGGAGGTCGTTGAGGACTTTGAGGAGAGCAGTTTCTGTGCTATGGAGGGGGCGAAAGCCAGATTGGAGGGGTTCAAGTAGGTTATACGCAAGGAGGTGGGAATGAAGTTGCGACGCAACGATACGCTCCAGGGTTTTTGAAAGAAAGGGGAGGTTTGAGATTGGGCGGTAGTTATTGAGAGAGGAGGGATCAAGACCAGGTTTCTTTAAGATTGGTGTAACGGCAGCAGTTTTGAAAGCGGAGGGGACAATTCCTTGGGACAATGAGGAGTTGAAGAGATTAGTGAGGTAGGGGCAGAGAACGGGGAGGCAGGACTTCAACAGGGGAGTGGGGAGAGGGTCGAGGGAGCAGGTAGTGGGTTTGGAAGAGCTGATGAGTTTGGAGATTTCAATAGGGGTTACCAGGTCAAACTGGGAGAGGAAGCAGTGTGGAGGAGGGGTAAGGAGGTCAGGGGAGATTTTGAAAGGAGGGGCCTTGGTAGGTGGTGGAGTAGATGCTGGGGAGTCGGGTACAGGGGATAAAGATTGATAGATGGTGCTGATTTTATCAGCGAAAAAGTGGAGGAATGAGTTGCAGAGATCCGGAGTAGAGGTAGGGCGAGTGTTGGCTCGAGGCTTGAGGAGGTTGCCCACTGTGGAGAAGAGGGTTCTGTGGTTTAGGCAGGGATCGGTGAATATGGAGGAGAGGTAGGCAGATTTTGCAGCAATGAGGGCATCTTTGTAGTCAGTGAGGTGGAGTTTGTAAGCTTCAAGGTGGACTGTGAGAGATGATTTCTTTATAAGTCGTTCGAGTTGGCGACCAGTCTGTTTCAGTTTACGAAGTGCAGGTGTGTACCAGGGTGAGGATGTGTTGCAAGTTACGGTTCTTGTTTTGAGGGGGGCCAGAGTGTTGAGGGAGGTAGACAAGGTGGAGTTGAGATGGTTTGTGAGATCATCAGGTGAGATGGGGGTTGAGTCCAGGGGGAGAGTGGTGGAGAGCAGGTCAGAGAGATGGTGGGAATCAATGGATTTTAGATTACAGAAGGTGATTTCTCGGAGGACGCGGAGGCGAGGTGTCGGAGAAGGGATGGTGAACCGTATAAGCTTATGATCAGAGAGGGGGAAGAGGCAAGGATGGAGGTCGAGTACCGGTTGATTTGTGGAGCAGACCAGGTCAAGGATGTGACCTTTGTCATGGGTGGGAAAGGTGACGTGCTGAGTGAGAGCTCCGAGGTGGAGACCATGGTGGGAGCTCCGAGGTGGAGACCACGAGGGAGCTCCGTGTTGAGACCACGGGGGGGGGGGGGGAGGGGGAGGGGGGAGAAGCTCTGTGGAGACCACAGTGGGAACATCCGAGATGCACAAATGGGAAATAAAGTGGTGGGATTAAAGCATTGCTTACGTGAGTGCGTGTTTACGTGAGTCCCCTATAACGCAAGTCGGGGAGTTCCATTTATTAGAGAACTAATAATTAGAGAATTCCTGTGTTAAGTCAAAAGTACTTTCTGGCTGTGCCTTGGGATGGGATGTTATGAAGTTGCTGCACTACTTTATAACTCTTTTAACATTTCCTACAAAAAATATTTTTTCTATGTTGTCCCTATGAGATGATTCTGTGTAGTAATTAATTACCTTGTTGTTGAAATTGTCCAGTGCCTCAGTCAGCAAGGTTCTGTTAAGTTTCCGAATAAAAATGGTCAGTGCAGATTCATCTGATCTGTTCAATGGTTTTGGACCAACGAAACAATAAATGACACCAGCTAAATCGTCACTGCTTAAACTGGAGACAAGTAGATCAGCCTGAAAAGGAATCCATTTGCAAAGACATTTGTTAATTTGCGGCATTCCTTTATTCTGATGTAAAATTTTGGCAAATGACTCAATTCCTTGATTAGATTGTGCAATATGTTTACATTAAGTTTGTTAAAATGTTAAAATGTAGGTTTAGGTTTATAATTATCATGTGTACCAAGGTGCAGTGAGAAGTTTTGTTTTGCAATGCTATCTAAATAGATCAGATAATACCATACATAAATACAATCAAGCCAAACTCAAGAACAATAGGTAGAGCAAAGGGGAAGATGGGGAGTACAGAATATATTTCTTAGCATTGTAGCACATCAGTTCCTTAGGCAAAGTCCATTGTCCGTAATGGGGTGGATGTGAATCATACAGTATCCTAGCTTATGGAATGATCTTTAAGAAGCCTGTTAACAGAGGGGAAGAAGCTGTTCCTGAGTCTGGTGGTGCATGCTTTCAAGCTTCTGTACTTTCTGCTGGATGAAACAAGGAGGAATAACTGGGGTGGGACAATACTTTGATGATGTTGGCCACTTTTCTGAGGCAATATGAAGTGTAGATGGAGTCAAAGGTGGGAAATCTGGTTCGTGTGATGGACTGGGTGTACCTACAACTCTCTCTGTCACTATTCTTGTGTGAAAATCTCCTTTAAGATGCTCACCTTAGCGCATGCATAGTCTGTAATGCTGAAGTTGCAAAGTTGGGTCACGTTAACATCAAGCAGGAACGTATTCAAAGCCGAACTGCAGAGAGAGAAATGCATTGGGGTTATGTGTAAGAAGGAACTGCAGATGCTGGTTTAAACTAAAAATAGACACAAAATGCTGGAGTACCCCAGCGGGCCAGGCAGCATCTCTGGAGAGAAGGAATGGGTGACGTTTCAGGTTGAGATCCCTCTTCATCTCAGAACCGAAACATCACCCATTCCTTCTCTCCATTCCTGCTGCCTGTCCCGCTGAGTTACTCCAGCATTTTGTGTCTACCTGCATAGGTTATTGCGAGGAACAATTTCCATCAGCTGACTTTGGATTTTTGGAAACTTGGATTGTTTTCTTTGGAATGCCAGAGGCTGAGGGGAGACCTGATAGAAGTACATAAAGTGTTGAGAGGCATAGACAGGGTAGACAGTCAGGACCTTTCTCCCAGGATGGAAATGTCATAGACTCGAGGACATGGTTGTAAAATGAGAGGAGCAAAGATTAATGGAGATGTGGGTTTTTTTTAAAACACAGTCGGCATGGGTGTCTGGAACGTGCTGCCAGGGGTGGTGGTGGAAGCAGATACGTCAGTGGCTTTTAGGAGAAGTTTAGATAGACGTAGATATGCAGGGAATGGAGGGATATGGATAATATGCAGCAGAGACGATTAGTTTATCTCAGCATTGTGTTCTGCACAGGCAATGTGGGCCGAGTGACCTGTTCGTGACCTGTACTGTTCTATGTTCTATGATTTACATCACAGACGACTTGATGTTAATAAAACCTGTGATTTAAGATTTCTCGCAGTCTTTCACACAAAGGGTGGCTGGAATGAGCTGCCGGAGGAGGTAGTTGAGGCCGGGACTACTGTAACCTGTAAGAAACATTGGCCAGATACATGGGTAGGACAGGTTTGGAGGAATATGGGCCAGACATGTGGGACGAGTGCAGATGGTCAGCGTGGGCAAGTTGGGCTGAAGGGCCTGTTTCCACACTGTATGACTATGATTTCTAAATAATATGCACTAAATATTGAGTATCATTTATTTCAAGAGAAACCACTCACAAACACATTGATAGAGTCAGTGAAATTGGGACTCACATGAAGCAAGTCAAGAGATAATTTTTCTTAAAGACTTACCTGTCTATTGCTGCACACAGGGTAGTTTCTGTTTGAGAATTAAAAACATAAGCATAATTATTATACACAAATTAAAATCAAGTCAAATCTGTAGTAAGGAAGACAAATTCAATGCTAGCATTTATATCAAGAGGATTGTAATACAAAAACAGAGATGTAATGCTAAGGCTCTATAATGTGCTGGTCAGGCCACATTTTGAGTACCTGAACAAATTTGGGCCCCTTATCTGAGGAAGGATGTGCTGGCTCTGTAGAGGGTCCAGAGGAGGTTTACAAGACTGGGGCTGTACTCACTGGAGTTTAGAAGGTTGAGGGGGGACCTCATTGAAACTTACAGAGTAATGAAAAGCATAGATAGAGTGGGTGTGGAAAGGATGTTTCCACTGTTGGGATAGTCTAAGACCAGAGGTCATAGCCTCAGAATTAAAATGTACTCTTTTAGAAAGGAGGTGAGGACTAACTTCTTTAGTCAGAGCGTAGTTAATCTGTGGAACTCATTGCCACAGGCTGTGGAGGCTGTCAGTGGATATTTTTAAGGCAGAGATAGACACATTCTTGATTAGAACGGGTGTCTAGGGTTATGGGGTGAAGGCAGGAAAATGGGATTAGGAGGCAGAGATCAGCCATGATTGAATGGTGGAGTAGACTCCTATAACTTTGAACATGAAAATACTAGAATGGGTGAAGTTGTAAAACAATGTAGAAAATACACTTACCATTAACCATAGCATTACCTGGCTAAGGAATAGAAAGTAAGATAAGTATTTGAGACCAAAGCATCTTACATTTACACAATAGAGGTAACTGGTAAATATTATTGGAAGTTATGAACAAATATTAAATTAATATTTTTTTCTTAATCCTCACAAATTTAAAAATAACAGGTATGTAGATAAGAGCTACAACTATAAAACTCAATACAAAATTAAGTTAAGACAATTGACATTCTGAAAAAAAAGTATCTTACTCTGTCATCAACTTGAGGTACTGAAAAGAAAAAGAAAACAATGTTAAAAGGTGTTCCGGATTTCATTTTGAGAAACATAATTAAATCACATCATTATGATAAATGACACTCACAATTATCCAAAACTGGAAACATCCTAAAATATTACATATAGTTTAGTTTAGAGATACAATGTGGAAACAGGCTCTTCGGCCCACCTAGTCCACACTGACCACCTATCAAGGGTATACTTGGGTATACAAATATTCAAGGGTATACCTCCATCGAAAAGACAGTTAGGTGGGCAGAGGGGTTGGGGTAGCTCTGTTGGTGAGGAATGGAATTCAGTCCCTTGCAAGGGGTGACATTGAAACAGGAGATGTGGAGTCAATATGGATAGAACTAAGGAATTGTAAGGATAAAAAGACCCAGTGGGACTTATCTCCTGGTCCCCAAACAATAGCCTGGATATAGGGTGCAAGTTGAATCAGGAGTTAAAATTGGCATGTCGTAAAGGTGATGCTACGGTTGTTATGGGAGATTTCAACATGCAGGTAGACTGGGAAAATAAGGTTCGCATTGGACTCCAAGAAAGGGAGTTTGGGGAGTGCCTCCGTGATGGATTCTTAGAGCAGCTTATATTGGAGCCTACCAGGGAGAAGGCAATTCTGGATTTAGTAATGAACCGGATTTGACAAGGGAACTTGAGGTTAATGAGCCATTAGGAGGTAATGACCATTTGTAATCAACAATTTGAGTGAGAAGGCTAAATCGGAGATGTCAGTGTCACAGTTGAACAAAGGGGACTATGGAGCCATGAGACAGGAGATGGCCGAAGTTGACTGGAAATATATCCTAGCAGGGATGACAGTGGAACAACAATGGCAGGTATTTATGGGAATAAAACAGAAGGTGCAGAATCAGTTCATTCCAAAGAGGAAGAAAGATTCCAAGGGGAGTAAGGGGCAACCGTGGCTGACAAGGGACATCAGGGACAGTATAAAAATAAAAGAGAAGTACAACATAGCAAAGATGAGCGGGAAGCAAGAGGATTGGGTAATGTTTAAAGAGCAACAGAAGATAACTAAAAAGGCAATACGGGGAGTAAAGATGAGGTATGAAGGTAAGCTAGCCATGAATAGAAAGCAGGATAGTAAAAGCTTCTTTAGGTATGTGAAGAGGAAAACATTAGTTAAGACTAAAGTTGAGCCCTTGAAGACTGAAAAAGGTGAATTTATCGTGGGGAACAAGGAAATGGTAGATGAGTTGAACAGGTACTTTGAATCTGTCTTCACTAAAGAGGACACAAACAATCTTCCTGATGTACTAGTAGCCAGAGGATCTGGGGTACCGGAGGAACTGAAGGAAATCCACATTAGGCAGGAAATGGTGTTGGGTAGACTGATGGGACTGAAGGCTGATAAATCCCCAAGGCCTGATGGTCTGCATCCCAGGGTACTTAAGGAAGTGGCTCTAGAAATCGTGGACGCATTGGTGATCATTTTCCAATGTTCTATAGATTTAGGATCAGTTCCTGTGGATTGGAGGGTAGCTAAAGTTATCCCACTTTTTAAGAAATGCAGGAGAGCGAAAACAGGAAATTATAGACCAGTTAGTCTGACATCGATGGTGGGGAAGATGCCCGAGTCAATCATAAAAGATTAAATAGCGGCACATTTGGATAGCAGTAACAGGATCGGTCCGAGTCAGCATGGATTTACGAAGGGTAATCATGCTTAACTAATCTTCTGGAATTTTTTGAGGATGTAACTAGGAAAATGGACAAGGGAGAGCCAATGGATGTAGTGTACCTGGACTTTCAGAAAGCATTGGATAAGGTCCCACATAGGAGATTAGTGGGAAAAATTAGGGCATATGGTATTGGAGGTAGAGTGCTGACATGTATAGAAAATTGGTTGGCAGACAGGAAACAAAGAGTAGGGATTAACGGGTCCCTTTCAGAATGGCAGGCAGTGACTGGTGGGGTACCGCACAGCTCGGTGCTGGGACAGCAGCTATTTACAATATACATCAATGATTTAGATGAAGGAATTCAAAGTAACATTAACAAATTTGCAGATGACACAAAGCTGGGTGGCAGTGTGAACTGTGAGGAGGATGCTATGAGAATGCAGGGTGACTTGGACAGGTTGGGTGAGTGGGCAGATGCATGGCAGATGCAGTTTAATGTTGATAAATGCGTGGTTATCCACTTTGGTAGCAAAAACAGAAAGTCACATTATTATCTAAATGGTGTCAAGTTGGGAAAAGGGGAAATACAACGGGATCTGGGGGTCCTTGTTCATCAGTCAATGAAAGTAAGCATGCAGGTACAGCAGGCAGTGAAGAAAGCGAATGGCATGTTGGCCTTCATAACAAGAGGAGTTGAGTATAGGAGCAAAGAGGTCCTTCTGCAGTTGTAGAGAGCCCTTGTGAGACCACACCTGGAGTATTGTGTGCAGTTTTGGTCCCCTAATTTGAGGAAGGACATTCTTGCTATTGAGGGAGTGCAGCGTAGGCGTACAAGGTTAATTCCCGGGATGGCGGGACTGTCATATGCTGAGAGAATGGAGCGGCTGGGTTTGTATACTCTGGAATTTAGAAGAATGAGAGGGGATCTTATTGGAACATATAAGATTATAAAGGGTTTGGACACGCTAGAGGCAGGAAACAAGTTCCCGATGTTGGGGGAGTCCAGAACCAGGGGCTACAGTTTAAGAATAAGGGGTAAGCCATTTAGAACGGAGACGAGGAAACACTTTTTTACAGATAGAGTTGTGAGTCTGGAATTCTCTGCCTCAGAGGGCGGTGGAGGCCGATTCTCTGGATACTTTGAAGAGAGAGCTAGATAGGGCTCTTAAAGTTAGCGGAGTCAGGAGATATGGGTAGAAGACAGGAATGGGGTACTGATTGGGGATGATCAGCCATGAATAGCGGTGCTAGCTCGAAGGGCCAAATGGCCCACTCCTGCACCTTTTGTCTATTGTCTTTCCCTGCACACTAACACTAACCTACACACAGGAAGGACTTTTTTTTACAATTTATCAAAGCCAGTTAACCTAGAAACTTGTACGTCTTTGGAGTGTGGGAAGAAACCAGAACACCAGGAGGAAATCCACTCAGTTCACGGAGAGAACGTACAAACTCTGTACAGACAGAATAGAACCAGGTTTTATGACAATGTGAAGCAGCAACTCTACCACTGCGCCATTTGTTTTGATAAGATCACCTAAATTCTGCAACACAATGGGTCTATACCTGAAGTTTGATATGTATTATTCCATATAACGACGGGTTAAAATAATGTAATTTGGCCTGTTAAGTATTCATCCCAACCCTAATGGTATTGGGCATCTATAGCTCGTATGCCATTAATGATCAAAATGTGCAAGTTGCACAAAATGGCAACACAGCCAAAACGACACAACTTTTACCCAGGGTCGGGAAATTAAGAACACAAGAACATATGTTTAAATGAAGAGAGGTCAAATTTAATACAAACCCGAGGAGAGATTTTTTTCATGCAAAAGAGGGTGGGTTTATGGAACGAGCTGCCAGAGGAATTAGTTGAAGCAGATACTAAGACAGTATTTAAAAGTCACTTTTACAGGTACATGGACAGTAAAGATGGTCCTTTGCAGGGATTGGGCCAAACGCGGAAAAATGGGACTAGCTTAGATAGGCTCGGCATGGATGTGTTGGGCCTAAGGGCCTGTTTCAAACTGTATGACAATGACTATTAACTATCTTTAGACTTTTAGAGATAATGCATGGAAACCAAACCTTCGGCCCATCACGTTCAGCGATCACCCCGCACACTGGCACTATCCTACACACTAGGGACAATTTACAATGTTTATCAAAGCCAATTAACCTTCAAACCTGTATGTCTTTGGAGTGTTGGAGGAAACCGGAGCACCCATGTGGATACATGGAAAATATATAAACTCCATATAGACAGCACCCATTGTGAGGAATGAACTCATGATTCTGGTGCTTTAAGGCAGTAACTCTACCGCTGCGCCACCGTGCCACCCTTATTTCATCAGATGGAATTTTGTTGAAACTTAATGAAGGTTTTGAAATTTGACTGATAGTGAACAGTGTAATTTTAAGTTTAGGCAAGAAACTATCTGATGTGTTACCTGGAATACCTCCTGCCAGCCCAAGTTTCCTCACTTCAGATTCGGGGTGTGAAGCCACCCAAACCATCACCACTGTTTCGTTCACTCCGCTTTGCAGAGTTGGAAGGTAAACTCCAAGTAAATTGATCAGAGTATCAGCACTCAGTTTCTGAAAGCAAATAAGCATTTAATGAATGGCCACAACCAAAAGGACTTTGCATCTTATCGAGACATTGATTTTATATGGCTGAATGGATGAAGATCAAAGTGGAGACACAACGAACTGTAGATGCTGGAATTTTGGGCAAAACACACTTTGCTGCACTGATTAGCTGTGCAGCAAATTGCCAGCAACTCAATAACACAGTGTACTGTCTTTCCATTGACTGGTTGGCACACAACAAAAGCTTTTCACTGTACCTCGGTACATGTGACAATAAACTAAGATGGCAACTCAAGTCGTCTTGAGTGATGCACTGTGAGTTCCATTGAATTGCTGGCAATTCACTGCAAAGCAAGATTATGCAGAAACAGTGCTGGAGGAACTTGGCGGGTCAGGCAGCCTCTGTGGAGGGAAATGGATAGGTGAGGTTTCGTGTCTGGACTCTTCTTCATACTGATTGTGTGATGAATGTGCAGATTGGGATTTGTTATTTTGGATTTGAACAAGCTATAGAGGTTGCAATATTTATGGGTCCCTTAACAGGTACTCTATCTGAAGAAGGGTCTCAACCTGAAACATCACCTATTCACCTATCTCACCTATTCCTTTACTCCAGAGATGCTGCCACTGAGTTACTCTGGCTTTTTGTGACTCTTTCTAAGAAAAGGTTCATGAGTTACCTAATGCAAAGGGTGAAGACCAGATGGCATACAATTTCCTACCCTTGAGAACCATGAAGTCTAAGTCTCTATATTTGAGGCAGAGATCAATAGGGTTAAAGTGAGAGGGGAAAGATTTAATGGGAACATCGGGACATTTTTTTCAGGGTGGTAGATAAATGGAATGAGCTGGCAGAGGGCGGAGCTGAGGCAGGGACTATAAGAGCATTTAAAAGGCATTTGGACAGGTTTAGAAAGATATGGGCTAAAAATGGGCAGGTAGGATGAGTATAGCTGGGACATCTTGATTGGCATGGGCTAGTTGGGCAGAAATGCCCGTTTCCTTGCTGTGTGGCACCATGACTCTAATAGGTCTTTAGATTTTAGGGCAAAGAAGGGATCTGAAGTGAATGCAAAAAAAGTAGCTCTGAGGTGAAAGATCTGCTGGATGTTATTGAATATTGGTGTAGGCTTATGCTATGTAGAAAGGACGCTGGTTTACACTGAAGATAGACACAATATGCCAGAGTAACTCAGCGGTTCATGCAGCATCTCTGGAGAAAAATAATAGGTGACGTTTTGGGTCAGTCTGAAGAAAGGTCTCGTCCCAAAACGTCACCTATTCCTTTTCTCCAGAGATGCTCTGCCTGACCCGCTGAATTACTCTGGCATTCTGTCTATTTTAGGCTTAAGTTATGCTCAATCAAGAAAATTATTGATAAATCAGAGAGTTGACTTAATAAACAGAGATTGAAATATGAAGTTATAAAACTGTAACCATGACAATGATAATGTATTAAGGACACAGGTAGTCTGTAAGCACCTTGACTTCCTCAGGATCCAACCCTCGGAAGGTGGCGAAGTCCATGTTAACGCTGTTATTTGCCAGGAACCTCAGATCATCAGCTCGGGCACCACCTGAAGAAGAGAGAAACATTTTCTAGCTGCACGGACAGACTTGGGCAAAGACAGGAAACTATATGTTAACGGAGGTGGAGGGAAGAGTAAAGTAGAATGCTAGGAAGACACAAAATGCTAGAGTATCTCAGCAGGCCAGTCAGCATTGGTGGAGAAAAAGGATAGGTGACCTTTCGGGTCGAGACCCTTCGTCAGACTGAAAGTCAGGGAGGGGGATACTAGAGGTATGGGACGGTACAGAACAAGGCAGAGAAAAAGATGGAGCCCACAATGGTCCATTGTTGACTGGGAACCATGTGATAATGAAGGAATACAAACGGTGAAATTGGCAAGATGATTAGGGTGGAGGGATGGAGAGGGCATGCAAGCGTTACTGGAACTTTGAAGGGTTTGAAGGATTTGACTTTGAAGGGTTTACTTTGAAGGGTTTACTGAAGGGTTACATAAGGAACACGTATTTTTAAGGTAATTGACACAAGGAACTGCAGATGCTGGTTTACAAATAATGACACAGAGTGCTGGAGTAACTCATCGGGTTAGGCAGCATCTCGGGGGGTCAAAGAGCAGGAAAGCGTGAACTCAGTGGGGCGAAGAACCTGTTTCCATTTAATAATGGATCTAAACTGATTAAAGAATGAATTACAGAGGGGTAGCCATGGGAGAAGGTCACACAGAATTCCCATGGGAAGGAGAAGAATTTCCTTAGATTAGGAGATTTTGTCGTGGAGCAGTAAAATGGAGGCACAAGGAACGTTTTCCATCCATGTGACACACATGTTTATTAATGGAGCACACCGTCACATTTTTGTCACAAAAAATGTGCAAAATTACAAATAATTATGCATATAAAACAAAAACGTTTTAACCTACCAACATATGGCCTCATCAGCTGAAAGAAGGGTATTGGGTCACGTCTTTGGGGTCTCAGAGTGGTGAAGGCCAAGTCATAAAGTAAACGTTTCTTTTGCTGTGAACATGTAGAGAGCTCCAATGCTCCAGCATCCCTGTGGAGAGAAGGCACAAGTGAGTCTTGCTGAGTGACTCAATGGTTCAATAGTTCCTTTCATACCACTTTACAAATGACAGCCCCGCCAACAGTCTGTCCATTTTTTTTAGTGTTTGTTAAAAGTTTGTTTTAATGTTCTCCAGTTTTATGTTGGGGGAGTGGAAGGGGGTCGGGGAAACCTTTTTTTCAGGTTCTTACCTTGCCAGAGATGCGATTACTTTCTGGATCACATTCTCCGGTCGCTCTGCGGCCTATCACTGATAGAGCTGGAGGCCTCCTTGGACTGACATTGGTCTCCACCGCGGGCGCGGACTTAACATCGGAGTTGATGCCTTGCCTGGGATCGCTCCAATCGCGGCCTGCGGACTTTACATCGGGAGCTCGCGGGAGTCTTAGGAGAGGCCGTGGATGTCGGGAGCGCCAACAAACACAGAGAGACTCAACAAGCCCCAACAAGGGGTTTGATTGTCCGGCACGGGGGAGCTGACATCCCCTCGATGTAGGAGTTGATCGCCCCGATGCGGAGGGCCCGCTGCCGACTACTGGAGTCAAGATCGTTCCGTCAACGGACGGCTCGAGGTCCCAAGGGCAGGAGAACAATGGGCAGAGATTGAACTTTATTTTGCCTTCCATCACAGTGAGGAGTGCGGAGGAGGCACTGTGATGGATGTTTATGTTAAAATGTATTTTGTGTGTTCCGTTGCTTTTTATTTGTATGACTGACTCGGAAAATGAAATTCCCCGTATGTTGCAAAACATACTTGGCTAATAAAGTATTATTGTGATTATGATTGTGATTCTTAGCAAGTATTGCAAGATAGTGAAATTCTTTTTTTTGCATACAGTTTAATTTAGTTTAGAGATACAGCATGGAAACAGGCCCTTCGGCCCACCGTGTCCATGTCGACCAGCGATCTTCGCACACTAACACTATCCTATACACACCAGGGGCAATTTACAATTTTACCAAAGTCAATTAACTTACAAACCTGTACATCTTTGGAATGTGGGAGGAAACCGAGCACCGGAGAAAATCCACGCAGAGAACTCCATACCGTCAGTACCCGTAGTCAAGATCGAACACAGGTCTCTGGCGCTGTAAAGCAGCAACTCTACCACTGCACCACCGTGCCACCCATACGGATCAGTAGGATTAATGCCATACATAAGTACACTCCCAGTTAAGTACATAATGCACAGATACAGCCCTCTGAATCCATATGCAAGATGCCAGGTTTTGGTGCCATTTCCAAAGTTCCAGGTCCAGCTGACCATAAAGACTTGTTGCAGCCATCTCCTCCATCGCCAGCGAAACATTGTCCCTCTCCTTGCCCACCCAATGCATATATAAGGAGAAAGGCTTGCAGAAATAAATTAGAATTGTAGTTATGAGAGTCGTTCCTCTTCATGGTGGCGAAAAGTGGAATAATTAAAAATGACAGGATTCATAGAGCTATACATCACGGAAACAGCCCCTTGGCCCCAACTCATCCACGACAAACAAGTTGCCCAACCAAGCTAGCCACACATGTCTACACTGACCCATACAAACCCCTGCTGCGATGTTTGGTGGACTGTGTGGGGTGGGAGGGCCCGTTGCTCCTCCCGTGCAGCAGGTGGCGCTGCACAGGATAAAGGGAGATGTCTTGTATATAATTTATCCTGTGTGTGTGTGTGTGTACGTGTGTGTGTGTACGTGTGCGTGTGTGTGTGTACGTGTGCGTGTGTGGCTGTGTGTGCGTGTGTACGTGCGTGTGTGTGTCTGTGTGTGTGTGTGTGAGAGAGTGTGTGTGAGTGTGCAGTCAGATTATGTGCGTGCAGCCATTTTTGAGTTGTCTTGGTGCCAGCATTGAAGTAATGTAATAAAGACTTCTGTTATACCTTGAAGACTCTCAAGTACTTGTGCAGACCTAGAAGACGAACACAAAAGCTGCAAACCTTTCCCACCCATGATGCAACATTCATTGCTGCATTTTTACTTGCACGAGTTGCTATTTAGACCAAGTCTTGTTCAGATGGCATTATCAGAAAACATAATTTAAAAATGTGATACTTACGTCAAGTTTGAAATGGTCTTCAGTTGTTCTTGGTCCAAAAAGCACAAATTGATTCCACCAATGCCTTTCAAAGATACTGCATTTAGATTACCGTCTAACTGGAGAAATCTTGCAATAATGGATCTAACCTGTTTGATGAATATTTGGAGAGCACTGTTAGTTTAGTTTACAGTAGTTTAGTTTAGAGATACAGAGTGGAAACAGGTCCTTTGGCCCACTAGTTCTATGTTGTCCTACTTTCGCATCCCACACACCAGGGGCAATTTACAGAAGCCAATTAACCTGCAATCTTGTAAGTCTTTGGAAAGTAGGAACACCCAGAGAAAACCCACAGAATTACAGGGAGAATGGAGAAACTGCACAGACAGCACCTGTAATCAGGATTGAACCCAGATCTCTGGCACTGTGAAGCAGCAGCTCTACTGCTGTGCTAATGTGCCGCCCACTAGTTTACTCATTGTCAAATAGAAATAATTAGCATGATCTTTGATGTTTGTTCCTGACATTTCTGAAATATTAAATAAAAAAATGTTTAGGATGGAATTATTCTT
This sequence comes from Amblyraja radiata, assembly GCF_010909765.2. Taxonomy (NCBI): domain Eukaryota; kingdom Metazoa; phylum Chordata; class Chondrichthyes; order Rajiformes; family Rajidae; genus Amblyraja; species Amblyraja radiata. The sequence goes on from NC_045977.1 coordinate 37,325,438, forward strand.
TTTAAAATATCCATTGGTAAATGGCCCTCATTAGCTCGTATTGATTGTACCCCACGTACCATTTTGTGCACATTTTCTCACTACTATTTAGCCCATTCCCAGTAACCATAAACTCTACCTTATTGCAAGGAGCTGGTTGGAAATCAGTTTCAACTAACAATGTAGATAGACACAAAATACTGGAGTAACTCAGCGGGACAGGCAGCGTCTTGGCCCGAAACGTCACTCATTCCTTCTATTAAGGAATGAGTGACGTTTCGGGCCAAGACCCTTCTTCAGACTAATAGTCAGGAGGAAGGGAAACAAGAGATATAGACAGTGATGTATAGAGATATAGAACAATTGAATGAAAGATATGCAAAAAAGTGATGATGATAAAGGAAACAGGCCATTGTTAGCTGTGTTCTTAGGTCTCCACCCGAAACGTCACCCATTCCATCTCCTGAGATGCAGCCTGACCCGCTGAGTTGCTGATGTGCCAATCTTTGGTGTAAACCAGCATCTGCAGTTCCTTCCTACACATTTCTACTAGCAATGTCCCAAGTATGTCACATTTTGGTAAGCTAGCTCCCAGATTACATCACCCTATGTCTGTAGATAGCAAAATGTTTGCGTTTATATTTTCCTGGTTTTCATACCATTGTGTTTTCCAGCGGCTGATTCATTAATGCGCCAAGTGTCTCCACTCGAGTGATATTCCAGCTGCTGACTTCGGCTGCAGTAAATACAATGGAGATATTGCCCAACAGTTGTAGCTGGTTTTCTGGGAGTCCATTACGATAGATCTATTTCAGAAAAAGTAAGATAATAAAATAGTCATTTCTTAAGTCGAGGTACTCTCATTAATGATTTATTTAGTCGCCTCAATTACTTGATCCTCTATCCTTAATTAGCCCAACATCCAAATTATACTTCAGCCTTGAATATGTATCATGAATCAGCAAACACAGCTCTCTGGGATTGAAGGAGAAATAAGGATGCACATCCTTGGTGTATAAAATCATGAGAGAAATAGATCGGGCAGACACACAGCGTCTCTTGCCCAGAGTAGGTGAATCGAGGACCAGAAGGCATAGGTTTAATGTGAGGGGGAAAAGATTTTATAGGGATCTGAAGGGTAACTTTTCACATGAAGGGTGGTGGGTGTATGGAACAAGCTGCCAGAGGAAGTAGTTGAGGCTGGGACTATTCCAGCGTTTAAGAAACAATTAAGACAGTTACATGTAGAGGACAGATTTAGAGGTATATGGGCCAAAGGCAGGCAGGTGGTACTAGTGTAGCTAGGACATGTTGGCTGGTGTGGGTCAAAGGGCCTGTTACCATGCTGTATGGCTCTATCACTCCATCAAGCTTGAATGGGCAAACATTTATTATGAGAAACATCTGGTCTCCCCGCAACCTCCAGCATTCCAGAGAAAATAATCCAAGTCTGATCCGTCCACCCCCAAATCTATGCACCAATGACAATTAAAGCTCTGTCCTCTAGCCTTTGACGTTTTGTATTGTAATTTTTGATATATTTTCAATATATTTATTAAAGTTCATAAAGTTCAAAAATCAGCCACAAATGTGCCATAGAAAGTATTTTACCGGGGTGCATCACGGTTTGGGAACAGCTCCATCCAAGACCTTATGAAACTGTCGAGAATTGTGAACATTGCCTAGACCATCACATAAATCAACCTCATTTCTGTTGACTCCATTTATACCTCATGCTGCCTCCGCATAATCAAGGACGAATCGCACTCCCTCTTCTCAACTCTCCCATCGGACAAAAGGTATAGAAGTGTGAAAATACACCCCATCAGATTCATGGACAGTTACTTCCCAGCTGTTGTTAGGCAACTGAACCATCCTACCATCAAGGCAACTCAGGCATTCCTGAGCTACTATGTATCTGCTTCATTGGAAACACTCAGACTACCTCTGATCATACTTTACTGGTTTTACCTTGCACTAAACATTATTCCCTTTACCATGTATCTGTACACAGTGGATGGCTCGATTGTAATCCTATATTATGTTTTTCACTGACCAGTTCGCACGCAAAAAACACTTTTCACTGTAGCTCGGTACAGGTGACAAAAAACTAAACTCAACTAGTAAATTTGCTGTGAAGCAATGTCTTGAAGCTGTGAAAGGCATTGCAAAAATCGCATTTGTACAACGCCTACTCACTTGCAGTAGTCTCTTTTTCAGCACTTTCAGCTGTGTTTGATCAAAGGCAAGAGATCCCAGTTGGAGAACATTATCTTTCAGCACAGCATCACTCAAACAAAGGTCCAACTGGGCTGCATCGTAGATTGCAGGCGTCAGGTCATTGATGTCCTCAGGAGCTATCACTCCCTCTGTACAGGCTGCAAATACAAACCTCTGTTAGGAATATTTAATAATTTAATATTTCCGTTTGGCTGAAACAGAAATGCAATTAATCAGCCTTGACCTGTGAAGTTTACGTTTCCTGAATTGGAGAGGCATCTTATTTCACACAAAGGGAGATGGGTGTATGCAGTATAGTGCCAGAAGAGGTAGCTGAGGCAAGTACCATTACAACATTTAAGAAACATTTGGACAGGTACGTGGATAGGATATGTTTCGATGGCTATGGGCCAAACGCAGGCTGGTAGGGCTAGTGTAGTTGAGATATGTGAGCAAGTAAGGCCGAAGGGTTTGTTTCCATGCTGCATGACTATTTGACTATATTTAGTTGAATTTAATTTTTACAGCAGTCATGGTGTAAATTGATCATCGTCTGCAAATCATAGTTAGGAACACCAGCATAGTAACAGATTAGTTGTACGAACATATCACTCGTATGGTAGCATACTCATATGTATCAGCATGTAAACATAAAACAAGGTAGTTTGTAACTTTGTCGTCACCCTTTACGTGGTGACTCTTTGCATGCCTAGGTGTGCAAAACAAAGCATCACAGTGACTTGTCACATGTGACAATAAAAATATCTAATATATATATGAATATAGAAACATATATACACACACACACACACATATATAGTACATACACTTGTACACTAATATTTGTACACTTGTACTGATTACATACTTGCATTGTTCGATCTTCCTCGCAAATTGAACTGTTTTATCAATGTCACAACCTCGCCAGCAGGTCTCAATCTTTTGACCATCTTGATCAATCTAGGCAGAGCTTCAAAAAGGACAGACTGCGTGGAGAAGAACAGGAAAAGCTGAAGAGTTTCATCAAACAACTAAATGCACAATACCCCTGAATTGCCAGTGGAAAATGAAAATATTATTTAAAAAACACATTGTACAAATGAACCAATCCATTCCACCAATATCCCAGTATCAGTTTGCACCTCCATTAGTGACCACATTGGTATGCAGGGACAAGGCTTTTCCAAGTCTAATTTTATATAATTTAGAAGAATGGAACTGCAGATGCTGGTTTACATCGAAGACGGGTCTTGACCCAAATCGCCATCCATTGCTTCTCTCCAGAGATGCTGCCTGTCCCGCTCAGTTACTAGCACTTTGTGTGTATCTTCATATAATTTATGGTATAACCTATTTCTTGGTGCCTGTGTTCTAACTCTGTAGGGTCTGCTGGATCTTATACGACAATATATTCTTATGGAATCAGTCTGAAGAAGGGTCCCGACCCCAAAAAAAACATATCCATATTTTCCAGAGATGCTGCTTAACCTGCTGAGGTCCTCCATCACATAGAAACATAGAAAATAGGTGCAGGAGTAGGCCATTCGGCCCTTCGAGCCTGCACCGCCATTCAATATGATCATGGCTGTTCATTCAGCTCAGTATCCTGTACCTGCCTTCTCTCCATACCCTCTGATCCCTTTAGCCACAAGGGTCACATCTAACTCCCTCTTAAATATAGCCAATGAACTGGCCTCAACTACCTTCTGTGGCAGAGAATTCCACAGATTCACCACTCTCTGTGTAAAAAATGTTTTTTCTCATCTCGGTCCTAAAAGGCTTCCCCCTTATCCTTAAACTGTGACCCCTTGTTCTGGACTTGCCCAACATCGGGAATAATCTTCCTGCATCTAGCCTGTCCAAACCCTTAAGAATTTTGTAAGTTTCAATAAGATCCTCCCTCAATCTTCTAAATTCTAGTTTTTTTTCTGTAAACTGGCATCTGCAGTTCCTTGTTTCTATTTCCTTTTGGTTGTATTTTCTCACCTGAACGTCATGTGATAATGCATTTCACTGTCTATTTACTCTCTCCATTTTATTCTGCTTCTCCGGATATTTGTTACAATATATATTAGCAATTCTATGTCCCAGGTTTGCAGAATAACATTAAGAAGAAATTCTGGTTAGAAATACGTCAACGTGCATATCATGTGGTGACAACAAAGTACAAGACTGCTTGATCTAAATTGTTACAATCAACCAAGTACAAAAGTGGCTAGTTTTGGGTGGCACAGTGGTAGAGTTGCTGCCTTACAGCTCCATAGGCCCTGGTTCAATCCTGACTGCCCGTGCTGTCTGTAGTGAGTTTGTACGTTCTCCCTGTGGGTTTTCTCCAGGAGCTCCAGTTTCCTCCAAAGACTTACAGGTTTGTAGATTAATTGGCTGTGGTAAAATTGTCCCTAGTGTGTAGGATCGTGTTAGTGTACAGGGAGATGGCTGGTCGGCGCAGACGAACTTGAGGAGATGATAAATGTGGGGATGTGAATTAGATTGTGAGGGTGATCTGAAGATTGGGTTGTTTTAGGAGATTACAGTAGGATAATGAGCTCAGGGTAGTGGCTGAGAAGAAGATCAGGAGGATAGAAAGAAGAAACAGGGGTCATGCAGAGAAGGCAGGAGATTGGGGTTAGGAGGGAAAGATAGATCAGCCATGATTGAATGGCGGGGTGGACTTGATGGGCCGAATGGCTTAATTCTGCTCCTATCACTTATGGAAACAGAAAAGGGTCAAAGAATGGTGAAGGGTCCAATCAAAAATGTCACCTATCTATGTTCTCTGGGGATTGAATAAATTTTTTGAATTGAATAAATGTTATTAGCCAAGTATGTATACATACAAGGAATTTGCCCTGGTGCTTTGCTCGCACGATATACAGTGAACCACAGTAAACTACTGCCTAACCCACTAAACTAGTCCAGCACTCAGTGGCTTTGTTTTGTAAACCAGCAGCTGCAATCCTTGTTTCCACAAGACTGGTGCGGTAACAGGAAAATAATTTCTGCTTGGGATTCAAAGATAGAAACTAGGTGCAGTAGGCCAGTCTGGTCCTCGAGTCAGCACCACCATTCAATATGATCATGGTTGATCATCTAAAATCAGTATCCCGTCCTGCCTTTTACCCATATCCCTTGATTCCTTTAGCCCTAAGAGCTAAATCTAACTGTCTTGAAAATATCCCGTGAATTGGCCTCCACTGTCTTCTGTGGCAGATAATTCCAGATTCACAACTCTTTGGGTGAAAATGTTTTTCCTCATCTCAGTCCTCTATGGCCTACCCCTTATTCTTAAACTGTGACTCCTGGTTTTGGACTCCCCCAACATCGGGAACATTTTCCTAGCCTGTCCAATCCTTTAAGAATTTCATATGTTTCTATAAGATCACCTCTCATCCTTCTAAATCCCACTAAATATAAGCTTAGTCAATCCATTCTTTCATCATGTTAGTCCTGCCATCCTGGGAATTAACCTAGTGAACCAACGCTGCACACCCTCAATAGCAATGTCTTTCCTCAGATTAGGAGACCAAAACTGCACACAGTACTCCAGATGCAGTCTGGGTCCTGTACAACTGCAGCAAGACCTTCTTGTTCCTAAACTCAAATCCTCATTTCAACCCAAATTTGTATCACTAAGCGATTCTTATGACAAAGCTTCAGCTGAACCATGTTCCAGTCTATGGTTAGAGGTTTTGTTTAAGAAGGAACTGCAGATGCTAGAAAGTCGAAGGTAGACAAAAATGCTGGGGAAACTCAGCGGGTGCAGCAAAGGAAATGGGCAACGTTTCGGGCTGATACCCTTCTACAGACGAAACCCTTCTTCAACCCCTCTGAAGAAGAGTTTGGGCCCGAAACGTTGCCTATTTCAATCGCTCCATAGATGCTGCTGCACCCGCTGAGTTTCTCCAGATTTTTGTCTACCTTTGGTTAGAAGTTAACAGGTTTATTTTCTCACAAATTTAGATGTACTGATCCATTTTCAAACATACCTTATCCACTTGCCCCAAAGTGTTGTTTGTGAATGTCAAAGGAAGATATCCCAGATTTTGAAATGTCATCGATGACCATGTTGAAGGAAGACTACAAAGAAGAAAGTTCATTAGTTAAAGAATACTGTACCTCACTGTAAGAACAGGATGAACTGCAGATGCTAATTATAACCGAAGATAGACATAAAATGCTGGAGTAACTCAGCAGGATAGGCAGCATCTCTGGAGAGAAGGAATAGGTGATGTTTCGGGTCAGCTGAAGAAGGGCCTATGTCACCCATTCCTTCTCTCCAGAGATGCTGCTTGTCTCGCTGAGTTACTCCAGCATTTTGTGTCTAACTTCACTGTGAGTAGCAGCTTAGTAGCTGATTTATATGCATCTGGGTTTTGAGGGATAATGAAATACAATTAAGATCCTCATATTATTCATTCATGAGTTTATATAAATTACACGAAACACTTGAAATTATAAAACCAAAAACCCAAATTACATAATAGTAAATGCTGAAAATGCTGCTTTTTGTGTTTTTATATCATATTGCCTGCTTCTTAATTATTTTTAAAATTTCAATCCAAACTCTTTTGAATTTCCACAGAACTCACTTCATATTCTTTGGGATTGCAGGAAAGATGATACAATTTAAAAAAATCTTCACAGGTTAATAAAACTATCACATCATAGCTCAAGCCTTCCATTTACTTGGTATTGTCAAAAAACGGACATTTTCACCAAGCTAATGTACCTAGAGTGCTCCACCATTAATCATCGCTGCCTATTCTTGACACAATCTGAGTAATTTATTTTCTAAACTATTATAAGTATTGTGGAAATAAAATATCAAAGAGGTAAGGGTTTTGAAGTAGTGGATACTGATGTTCACTTATGCTACTGATATGGGAAAACCTTTGTAGATGTCTGTGTTACTATTGGATAGGGATTGGATAGGGTAGCACAGCGGGGCAGCAGGAGAGCTGCAGCTTTACAGCACCAGAGACCCGGGTTCGATCCTGACCTCGGGTGCTGTCTGTGCGGTCACGTTCTTCCTGTGGGTTTCCTACGGGTGCTCCAGTTTCCTCCCACATCGCAATGACGTGCAGGTTTGTAGGTGAATTGACCTCAGTAAATTGCCCCTAGTGTGTAGGGAATGGATGAGAAGCTGGGATAACATAGAACTAGCGTGAACAGGTGATCGATAGTCGGTGTGAATGCAGTGGGCCGAAGGGCCTGTTTCCGCGCTGAATCTCCAAACTAAACATAAACATCAAAAGTAATTTGCAGAATTCCAAGAGGTGGTTAAAAAATTCTGAGATTTTAAAAAAATACAAAAATAATCTTATTCTCATTCTGTCATCCTGAAAATAAATGCTCATGAGGATAACGAGCACCTGCACTAAAATGATTTGTCGATTATTTTACAACCAGTGAAGAAAGTAAATGTAAACATTAGTATTTTCTTTTCCTCTACTTCCAAAGGTGATTACATTGTATCTGCACGTAGATCGTATTTACAAACCTCCTTGCAAAAATGGACTTTACTGGCTGTACCTTGCACTGAACGTTATTCCCTTATCATGCATCAATACACTGTAAATGGCTCCATTGTAATCCTGTATTGTCTTTCCACTGACTGGAGAGCACTCAGCAAAAGCTTTTCACTTCACCTCGGTACATGTGACAATAAACTTAACTAAACTAAAAGTTTGTACTACTAGAAATAATGATTAGGACTTCAGTCCATACGGTAAATATATAGACATTTTATGAGTACCCGTATTTTGTGGTTCCATTTATTAGTAGATTTTCAATGGCTTTCTTCTGATCGTTTCCAAATGAGGTGCAAAACTTCAATGCATCCAAAACCGAAATGTCAGATTCACTGATGATGGAACCTTCGAGGTCACAGACCAATCCTCCCAGTATTGTCACGCTTTCCTTCCTTAGATTCCTGCCAGTAATTCCCTGAATTTTTAACCAAATTAATATTGTAAATTCAGCAGCAGACATATAGAAATATAGAAACATAGAAAATAGGTGCAGGAGTAGGCCATTCGGCCCTTCAAGCTTGCACCGCCATTCGATATGATCATGGCTTATCATCCAACTCAGTATCCCATCCCTGCCCTCTCTCCATACCCCCTGATCCCTTTAGCCACATCTAACTCCCTCTTAAATATAGCCAATGAACTGGCCTCAGCTACCTTCTGTGGCAGAGAATTCCACAGATTCACCACTCTCTGTGTGAAAAATGTTTTTCTCATCTCGGTCCTAAAAGACTTCCCCCTAATCCTTAAACTGTGACCCCTTGTTCGGGACTTCCCCAACATCAGGAACAATCTTCCTGCATCTAGCCTGTCCAACCCCTTAAGAATTTTGTAAGTTTCTATAAGATCCCCCCTTAATCTTCTGAATTCTAGTGTGTACAAGCCGAGTCTATCCAGTCTTTCTTCATATGAAAGTCCTGCCATCCCAGGAATCAGTCTGGTGAACCTTCTCTGTACTCCCTCTATGGCAAGAATGTCTTTCCTCAGATTAGGAGACCAAAACTGTATGCAATACTCCAGGTGTGGTCTCACCAAGACCCTGTACAACTGCAGTAGAACCTCCCTGCTCTTATACTCAAATCCTTTTGCTATGAATGCTAACATACCATTTGCTTTCTTCATTGCTGCTGTACCTGCATGCCTACTTTCAATGACTGGTGTACCATGACACCCAGGTCTTGTTGCATCTCCCCTTTTCCTAATCGGCCACCATTCAGATAATAGTCTACTTTCCTGTTTTTGCCAACCCATACTTCCCCATATTTCCCCATACAAATGAAATTCAGTTCACAAAACCATCCTCATTCTTCCAATGTCTATAATTAGCGAGAAGACATTCCTGCATTGTGCAAATCTCTAGTCATTATTGTCTAGAAACATGTTTAAAAAAGAACTGCAGAAAAATCGAAGGTAGACAAAAATGCTGGAGAAACTCAGTGGGTGAGGCAGCATCTGTGGAGCGAAGGAATCAGTGACGTTTTGGTTCGAGACCCTTCTTCAGAGATGCTGCTCACCTACTGAGTTTCTCCAGCATTTTTGTCTACCTTTCATTGTCAAGGAACACATCATTTTCATCAACTTAAATTGCTGAGCACTTTTTCCTTACCAAACAAGCTTTGACATTATTCAAAATATTCCGCCTTCTTGTCGATCCTTTCCGCAAGATGTTAATGTTGGATTTCCCGACTAATCTGAAGAAATCTTGGCAGTTGGGAGAACTTCTAAAGTCTGTAGAGCTACAAAATGAAACAAGAAGAGGAAGCTATAGAAGTGGATAAAATTAGGACTTTGAAAATATTTGGACAAATATATGGATAGGAAGGGCACAGAGGGATATGAGCCAAATACAGGTAAATGAGACTAGCCCAGTATGCCAACTTGGTTGGTATGGGAAAGACGGGCAGGAGGGCCTGTTTCCATGCTGCATAAGATCCTAGGGATGTACAACACACAGAGTCAGACTGCTGTTCTGCATGAATTCAGCTAACCAGACTTTCAGCTGCACTCTATCATTCCACAGTCAGTAACTTTACATACAGCTCTTTGAAAATTCTTTGCTCAGACACAGATATTAACCTTGTACAGCAAATTCACTTTAAGCACCAGAGGCTCTTGAGATATGATTTATTCATTAACTCACCTGAAAACCGCCTTGTAGGAGCTTGTTTACGATGGAATTAGCCTGGCCAATGTTCCAGCCTGTGACGGTGCTCAGAATTGGCAGGGCTTGCTCCAGAGTGTTCCCATCAATATTGTCAACCTGTGACAGCGACAGTCCAACTGCGGTTTGCCCCAAAGTGTTCAAAGTGCTGACTGAAAAGTTGTCGATTTTGCCCACTAAATATACTGCCAGCTGAAAGAGCGAACAGCATTGCATTAACACCGAGCATCTTTCACCACACCTGCTTCAGCAAAGTGTTTTACAGGAAGTATTTCTCACCTGAAGCTGTTCATCTGTTGGACCTTCAGCGGGTAAGGTGCCATTGGCAGTTGTGTTTCGAGACACACCAGGCTCACACACTTGGTTGACCTTCTCGATCACAGACAAGATTTCCTGTCCACTCAAGGTCTGTGAAGTACCGTCAATGAAGCAAACCAGAGAGTCTGGGAGGCTGCAAGAGATAGATGCCAGTCACACATTGTATGAGCCAATCTTACAGAACTAGAGTTTTCTCTCTCCCTGGAGCTATTCTAGAATTGTTACACACGCAAACTTTGAAGAATCATCAAGAGACTTTACAGATCATCCCCCAACTTCCATCACAGAGGGCACAGATCTCTAATTAATGTCTAGTTTTATTGTGAAAGAGGAACTAACTACCTTCAGACTTTATAGATACTGCTTGGAAACTGGCCCTTCAGCCCATCGAGTCTGCGCCGACCAGTGATCACCCTGTATATAGCACTATCTTACACACGAGGGGCAATTTACAATTTCAGAAGCCAATTAACCTACAAACCTGAACATCATTGAGTGTGGGATAAACCGGAGCAACAGGAAAATACCCACGCTGTCACAGGGAGAATGTACAAATTCCATACATACAGCAACCAAGGTCAGGATCAAACCCGGGTCCCTGGCGCTGTGAGACAGCAACTACCACTGCGTCACTCTGCCGCCCCTTCATGAAAATTAGTATCTTTATATTTCTCAGTTGCTGGTAATTGGATATTTACAGCTTCAAACTCAAAACAATGCAAAGCCTTGAATTTGTGGAAGGAACTCCCTCTCAACAGGCATGAGTAATTGTTTTTAATCCAATATCTCTCGCCATTGTATGTTCGACCTCTTTCAAATTGCTCTTCTGTATTCCCATTGAAAACCAGAACTTCTTCAACCAAGTTTCTTCAACCCTTTGTAACCAGACATGTGTGTTTCACACTTGCTCAGTGCCCTGCAAACTTCTTTAACAGTTTCTGGACACAGTTTCTTCATATTTCTTTCAGATCCACAAAAGATTAGAGTCATTGAGTCATACAGTCACACGACACAGAAACACGTCCATCAGCCCAAATTTCCCATGTTGACCAACATGTCCCATCTACATTATTCCCACCTGCCTGCATTTGGCCCATATCAGACTGAAGAAGGGTCTCGACCTGAAACGTCACCTATTCCTTCTCTCCAGAAAAACACCATCTTCGGTGTGAAAATGTTGCCCCTCAGTTTCCTACTACATTTTTCCCTCTCACCTTAAACCAATGTCCTCTGCTTCTTGATTTCCCTACTCTGGAAAAAAGACTACAAATAAGGTGAAAGATTATTGTGGCATAGACTGTAATGCAACGTAACAATCAAACCATATTAAATGGCAGAGGGGTCAACTCTGGGGCTACTGTGTATATTGGTCCACACATCATGAATGGTTCATGGAGGTGACTCACCACCGCCTTCTCAGGGGAAACCCGGGATGGTCAAGAGATGTTGTCCACACCCGCAATGCCCCCAGCCTTTTCACAACACAACACGAAACTGCTTCACTCATGTCAGGGAGAGATGATGTCAAAGACCTACCTTGAGACATTCACATTAGAGTTGTTTCTGAACACCAGGTTGAGGTAGAACTTTGAAACTTCACTGGGTAACATCAGATTTGCCAAGAGTGCCAAGTTTTCAGGGTTTTCAGCAAATCGTTGAATCTGCACAAGGTTGAGAAGAAATACCAAATATTCAACTGGAAGATGCCTTTTAATGACTAATCTTTGAAAGAATTAAAGATTGCTTCATGTTGGTGAAACACACATTGATGGATAACGTGGATTGTATGAAAGCTTCCAAACCACAGATGATGTTTAATAGAATATTGTGTGGTTGCATCAAACTGTAAGCTTATTTTGCACTCCCATCTATTTTCTTATCCAAAGATTTCTGAAATGTGACTGGTTTGTAAGTTCCTGCTTTGTTTGCTACTCCGAACAAGGATTTATACCTCTAGGAGGCTAACACTTAAGTTTGACATATGAGAGACTGCAGATGCTGGAATCCTGAGCAAATGTAAAGTGCAGAATGAACACGGTGGGTCAGGCAGCATCTGTGGAAGCAAAAGACAGGCGGCGTTTCCGTAAGGAATAGGAGCAGAATTAAACTATTTGGTCCATCCAGTCTACTCCACCATTCAATCTGGCTGATCTATTTCCCAACTTCTTCCCATACCCTTTGACACCCTTCCTAAGCAAGAATTTCAGATTAGGATCTTACTTCCAAATTGAATTGATCAGAATTGTCGACTGTCCATTCCCTCCCCAGATGCTGCCTGACCCACTGAGTTCCTACTGCACTTTGTGCTTTGTTAAATAGTTCATAAGTTGTAGGAGCAGAATTAGGCCATTTGGCCCATCAAGTCTACTCCACCATTCAATCATGGCTGATCTATCTTCCCCTCCCAAACCCATTCTTCTGCCTTCTCCCCCATAACCCCTGACACCCACACTAATCAAGAATCTGTCAAGCGCCGCCTTAAAAATATCCATTGACTTGGTCTCCCCAGCCTTCTGTGGCAATGAATTTCACAGATTCACCACTCCCTGACTAAAGAAACTCCTCCTCATCTTCACAGTTATGTTTTTCAAAATTGATTTCCACAAGTAGCTGGTTGTCCGGACAACTCGATGTTTGACAACAGATTCAGTTTTAACAATCCCAATCAAAAGTTTCAAGGAGAATATGTACCTCAGATTCATTATTGAAGAAGGACAGAAGGTCCACGTTTGATATCTGATTCATGTAAAGCCCCAGATATTGAGCAAACCAGGCAGTGGAGTTCAGGGTAGGATCAGCAACATTATAGCACTTGGGCTTGGGACCTGTAAGAAAAATAATTCCACGTTAATTCTGTATAAAATGAAAAGTCGTGCCCAACATCATTTCCACTATCAAGTAGGAATTGCACTTCCATGACCAACAGCAGGGACAGTTTCTTCCCAGCTGTATCAGGCAACTGAACCATCCTACCGTAACCAGAGGGCAGTCCTGAACTATTATCTACTTCATCGGGGACCCTTGGTCCATCTTTGATCAGACTTTACTGGCTTTACCTTGCACTAAGCGTTATTGTACCTGTACACTGTGAATGGCTCGATTGTAATCATGTATTGTCTTTCCGCTGGCTGGTTGGCACGCAACAAAAGCTTTTCACTGTACACGTGACACTAAACTAAACTGAACTGAGAATTATTCCACGTGTTGAATCGTGCATCTGAAACAGGCTGAACAGCCATGCACAGAACACAAACAGACTCAAAACACACTCAAAACCACTGAACTACTGTCTACCTCATTGGTGGCCCTCAGACTGTCCTTCTTCCGACTTTGCTGGCTTGACCTTGCACTAAATGTTATTCCCTAATCATGTATCTGTACACGGTAAATGGCTCGATTGTAATCATGTATTCTCTTTCTGCTGACTGGATAGCAAGCACCAAAAGCTTTTTACTCCACCTCGGTACATACGACAATAAACTAAACTAAAATTAAACTGTCTAACCATCACATACTTTGTTTCAGTGAAGCACAGCTTATCTGATTGAAGCTCAGGGTGTTGGTGAGTCAGGGGTAGAGGGGGGGTAATGGGGGAAGAGCAGGTAGACAGAGTGGAATCTGGTCACCCAATAATATTCCATAATCGGGGACATCGTCTCATTCTCCTCTACATCTCACTGTGGACATTAGACGTTGTCTATGGAACTGTTAGGCTACAATACTGAGAACTATATTCCACATTCTGTATCTTACTTGGTCACATGATGGCACAACATTAGAGTTGCTGCTTTACATTGCCAGAGATTCGGGTTTGATCCTGACTACGGGTGCTGTCTGTACGGAGTTTGTACATTATCCACGTGACAACATGGGTTTTCCCTGGGTGCTCTGGTTCCCTTCAACAGTGCAAAAACGGACAGGATTGTAGGTTAATTTGGCTTTGATTAAAAATTGTAAACTGTTCCTAGTGGATAGGATTTGCTGATGGTGGATAAGAAGAAGCCGTTCTTGAACCTGTATCTTATGGTTCATGGGCCATCTTTGACTACGGTGGGTCATAACAACTCCACCTCTGGAGCTTTTCAACAAGAAAGCGCAACGTCACCTTGCAGGAGATAAGCTTTGATGCCATCATAGATTTCCCTCTGTTTGTCTGCAGTAAGTTCATGGTAGGGCTCATTCAACGTTCTTACACTAAAGGAGAAATTCAAGAAATTTAATAACATTTAGAATATCAATATCAATCAATATTAATATTTTATTACATGTCATTTGAACCTCAGTGAGGCTCAAACGAAACTCCGTTTCCACAGCCATACAAACAAAGATAATATGCTACAGACATACACACAATTCAATTTACAAAAACATCCATCACAGTGAACCCACTGTGATGGAAGGCAAAGACTTTTCTCTCCCCTGTTCTCCATTTCTCTCCCGATGTCGAAGCCCCAGGCGGGCGATGATAAGTCCCACGGCCATTTTAGGCCGCGCGGGGCGATGTACGGCCCCGCTCCCGGTCTAAATGTCACAAAGGTGGAGCATCATCATCAGATTGACTACAGTTACTAAAGAAAACAATTTAAATCACAACAATAGAACTGAAAGTGTAGCACCATACAATCAAATGGTGATTGTATGGTGCCTACCAGAGGACCGGGAGAAATTCAGAGTCCAGCAGAGGAGGACAAAGGGCTTAATTAGGAAATGGAAAATAGATTATGAAAGAAAACTGGCAGGGAACATAAAAATTGACTGCAAAAGTTTTTATAGATATGTGCCAGATAGGAGTAGTTCCTGAGGACTGGACGGCAGCTAATGTACCCCACTTTTTAAAAAGGGAGGGAGAGAGAAAACGGGGAATTACAGACCAGTTAGTCTAACATCGGTAGTGGGGAAAATGCTAGAGTCAGTTATTAAAGATGGGATAGCAGCACATTTGGAAAGTGGTGAAATCATTGGACAAAGTCAGCATGGATTTATGAAAGGTAAATCATGTCTGATGAATCTTATAGAATTTTTTGAGGATGTAACTAGCGGAATGGATAAGGGAGAACCAGTGGATGTGTTATATCTGGACTATATTCAGAAGGATTTCAACAAGGTCCCACATAAGAGATTAGTATGCAAACCTAAGCACACGGTATTGGGGGTTCAGTATTGATGTGGATAGAGAACTGGCTGGCAGACAGGAAGCAAAGTGTAGTAGTAAACGGGTCCTTTTCAGAATGGCAGGCAGTGACTAGTGGGGTACCGCAAGGCTCAGGGCTGGGACACCAGCTATTTACAATATATATTAATGATTTGGACAAAGGAATTGAATGCAACATCTTCAAGTTTGCGGATGACACTAAGCTGCAGGGCAGTGTTAGCTGTGAGGAGGATGCTAGGAGGCTGCAAGGTGACTTGGATAGGTTGGGTGAGTGGGCAAATGCATGGCAGATGCAGTATAATGTGGATAAATGTGAGGTTATCCACTTTGGAGGCAAGAACGGGAAAGTAGACTATTATCTGAATGGTGGCTGATTAGGAAAAGGGGAGATGCAACGAGACCTGGGTGTCATGGTACACCAGTCATTGAAAGTAGGCATGCAGGTGCAGCAGGCAGTGAAGAAAGCAAATGGTATGTTAGCATTCATAGCAAAAGGATTTGAGTATAGGAGCAGGGAGGTTCTACTGCAGTTGTACAGGGCCTTGGTGAGACCATACCTGGAGTATTGTGTACAGTTTTGGTCTCCTAATTCTTGCCATAGAGGGAGTACAGAGAAGGTTCACTAGACTGATTCCTGGGATGGCAGGACTTTCATATGAAGAAAGACTGGATAGAATCGGCTTGTACTCGCTAGAATTTAGAAGATTGAGGGGGGATCTTATAGAAACGTACAAAATTCTTACGGGGTTGGACAGGCTAGATGCAGGAAGATTGTTCCCGATGTTGGGGAAGTCCAGAACAAGGGGTCACAGTTTAGGATAAGGGGGAAGTCTTTTAGGACCGAGATGAGAAAAACATTTTTCACACAGAGAGGTGTGAATCTGTGGAATTCTCTGCCACAGAAGGTAGTTGAGACCAGTTCATTGGCTATATTTAAGAGGGAGTTAGATGTGGCCCTTGTGGCTAAAGGGATCAGGGGGTATGGAGAGAGGGCAGGCACAGGATACTGAGTTGGATGATCAGCCATGATCATATTGAATGGCGGTGCAGGCTCGAAGGGCCGAATGGCCTAATCCTGCACCTTTTTTCTATGTTTCTAAATGGTAACATTCAATCAATTTTTCGTTACATGTATATGTATGTGGTGAGAGATACTCTATCAGTGCCAAGAATGACTAGGAGCAAAGGAGGATGGAGATAGTGGTGGACATAGCCTGGTCCATCACAGGTATTGATCTCTCCACCATTGAATAGATCTACAGATGCATTGCCTCAAGAGGGCAGCCAATGTCAAAGACCCACACCATCCCAGCCACGCTCTTATCTCACTGCTGCTGTCGGTAAAATGCATGGTCCAGAGAACCATAAGATCCAGGTTCAAGAACAACCTCTTCTCATCAACCATTAGGCTCTTGAACCAAACCACACAAACCTAACCTCGACCCTGTCCCAGCATCAAACAACTAAGGATTTTGTATAAAATTGCTCAATTAGAGCCTGGCTATCTAGTCTAAATATTGATATGGTCATAAGTGATAGGACAGAATCAGGCCATTCAGACCATCAAGTCTACTATACCATTCAATCATGGCTGATCTATCTCTCCCTCCTAACCTCAATTTACCATCTTCTCCCTATAACCCCTGACACCCAAACTAATCAAGAATCTATCTATCTCCATCTTAAAAATATCCATTGATTTGGCCTCCACAACCTTCTAAGGCAAAGAATTCCCCAGATTCACCAATCTCTGACTAAAGTAATTCCTCCTCATCTTCCTAAAGGAATGTCCTTTAATTCTGAGTCTATGACCACTAGTCCTCGACTCTCTAACTGGTGGAAACATCCTCTCCACATCTGTGATCCGTGGATGATCACGGGTTGATCTGTGATCATTTGTTTTATTATGATTTATTATATATTTAGTTGGTGTGTTCTTGCATTAATATGGCTGTTTTCTCTCCATTCCTCTCTCTCATCCGATGATATGTAACACATTCAGTAACTAAGACATGAGATAGACACAAAATGCTGGAGTAACTCAGGCGGACAGGCAGCATCTCTGGATAGAAGGAATGGGTTACGTTTCTGGTCGAGACCCTTCTTCTGACATTTTGGATAGAGACCCTTCTTTGAAACCCGAAACGTCACCCATTCCTTCCATCCAGAGATGGAATACTTTATTGTCACATGTGACAAGACACAGTGAAATATTTTGCTGGTATATCCAGTATACAAATAGCAGCCACCTACAGCAATGACAAATTTACAAAGCACGTCGGCTCCTCCTTTTGTCCTCCCCCCATCCCTCATCGTGGTCCCCCCTCGCCAGGTTCTCCATTGTTCTTCTCCCTCCCTCATGGTGGTCCCTCCACACTCTCATTGGCCGTTGACCACGAGGCCTTACTGCCGCCGCCGCAAGATCTCACCGCCGCCGCGAGATCTCACCGCAGCCGACAACCCACTTCACGTGTCCGTACCAACTTCTCCACACGCTGCCGTCCTCTCCCGAAGCCTCCGTGGTGCAGACCCGGGCCCAAACTGTGGCCCCCTCCGACACGCGTGGCCAGGCGAGCTCCTCATGCCGACCCGTGAGACCATGGCCGGGCTCCGACCCGGGCTTCTTCGTGACCAACCGTGGAATATACATTCAACGTAGGTGTGATTGTACTTACATTTTGCGGTAGGAAAGACAGTCGATCCTCAGGCTGTTGTTAGAAGCCAAAAGGGCAGAGGTGATGAATGGCAGATATGGAGTTAGTCTGATCTGAAGCCATTGATCCACCTGGGTGACGTTGAGCACAGGCAGACTGCTGGTGAACAGAGGCCACACACTCTGCAGGATCGCAGCTCGGTCAGCAGCTGAGAGTTTACTCTGGCGAAGGAAGAGGAAACAGGCTTCTGTTAAAATTATACATCTTAAATTTAACGGAATGATGTGACACCCAAAGCTTTTGGCTTCTGTAAATTGTCCCCAGTGTGTAGGATAGAGCTGGTGACCAGGTGATCGTTGGTCGGCACAGGCTCGGTGGGCCTGTTTCCACTCTGTATCTCTCAAACTAAAACTAAAGGATCAATCCTGACCTCGGGTGTTGTCTGAGTGGAGTTTGCACATTCTCCCTGCGACAACATGGGTTTCCTATGGTGGTTCAGTTTTCACCCACATCCCAATGACCTGCGGGTTTGCAGGTTAATTAGCCTCAGATAAATTGCCCCTCCTATGTAGGGAGCGTGAACGGGTGATGAATGGTCGGCATGGACTTGGTGGGCCAAAGGGCCTGTTTCCATGCTGTGTCTATAAAACAAACACATCTCGTAAACTCTACAAATTCTCCTCCACAAACACTGTGTGCTAACAGTCAAAGCCTCCACACTCATTATTCCTTCTGCGTGTGAAGCACTGTACCAAATACAAGGGCCACAAATCACTTAAGGTGTCCCTATCTGTTTGGAAGCCCCCCCCGTTATCAACAGTACATCGTAAGGTAGGAAACATAAAAACAGCTGCTGCTCACATCTTGGGTTCTTTCATTGAATCTGTCCACGAATGCAGCCAGTTTGTGAATGGGTTGGACATGGACTAACACTCTGGTCAGGATCTGGTTGTCATCAATGAATCCAGGCATGCTCAGCACATCAGCCAAGTCACGGGGATCGGTAACATTGATCACCTGTAACAATAAGAGTGACAATTTTACCTCCATGACCAGAAATAGTCCACACATCGCACCTGGACACAGGGTCAAGGTTCAATTTCCCTGTAAATGTATCAGAAAGCATCAGTGCTGTTAATAGACACAGAAAGCTGGAGTAACTCAGTGGGACAGGCAGCGTCTCTGGAGAGAAGGAATGGGTGATGATCCTTCGGTTGCCATCCTTCTTCAGATCTGAAATGTCGCCCATCATTTTTCTCCAGAGATGCTGACTATCCCACTGAGTTACCCTAGCATCTTGTATCTATCTTCGGTGTAAACCAGCATCTGCAGTTCCCTCCTACACATCAGTACAGTTAATATTGTCTCAAAGATAAATTAACAATCACTCATGCTTGCATAATTTTGCTTTTACCTCAGGAGTCAGGAAAAATGCATTCGTCAGATTGAGCAAACCAGCAAAACTTTGGAAATAGTTTTTCACGTAGATGGTAACGCTGCCATTTTCAAAACAACGCAATGGGAATGCTGAGAGGAAAGAAAATAAATATGATCCGTTTGACTAAAATTATACTTTATTCATTATAAATGTTTTGTTTAGTTTACAGATACAGCGCGGAAACAGGCCCTTCGGCCCAATGAGTCCGCGTCATCCAGCGATCCCCACACTATCCTACACACAATCGGGACAATTTACAATTATACCAAACCAATTAACCTACTAACTTGTACGTCTTTGAAGCGTGGGAGGAAACCGGAGCTTCTCGGAGAAAAGCCACGCAAATCACTGGGAGAATGTACAAACTCCGTACAGTCCGCACCAGTAGTCAGGATCGAACCCGTGTCTCTGGCGCTGTAAGACAGCAACTCTACCACTGTGCCACCATGTGGCCTAAACATCTGGAAGCTAAATTATGCCACAGACTAACAACGACGGTGAAATATTGGGGCATTAAGAATTACAAGTCAATTTCTCTTTCTTATCATTTACAAATGCCTTTCCATCTTACCTGTGTTGTTGAGGTAACCAAAGATCCATTGTCTCAGCACAGTTTCCCGTGTTACACGCGGCATTTCAACAAATCCATAATTCAGGCCATTTAAGCTAAACAAATAGATATTTATGTCATTATTTGTTGGGCACCAGATCAATAGTAACCTTTCAATTGGTGAGAACAAATTTAGGATCTTTCCCAAATGATGCCTCAAACTTTAGGATCTTTCCCAAATGATGCCTCAAACTTCAGCTAACTGAAAGGTAGTTTTACCATAAAGATTGCCTGTGTAATAATGTTAGAAAACTCTGACAAAGATTAGTTTCAACATACCCTGCAAATGTTCCTGAGCTTAGCTCATCTTCCTTTTTTGTTTCTCACCGCCTCTCATCTTCAGAGGATCGGCTCTTCACTGAAAAATAACCCTGAAGACAACCTGCGGCTTTGCAGACTTGTGTAAAAGGTACCCTGGTGATTGAATTGCTGTTGGATCTTGGAATGACCCTTGCCTGTGTAAGGCACTGTGTACTGGGTGGTTCTCCATGGCAGTGAACAAGTTAAATTGCCCTCCGCATGGTCTACTTCCTCAATGCAACATGCAGCAACAGATGATTGTAAAAGAGAGGTGTCCACTCACACTGCTCGGTAACCTTCACAGCTGATGTCCCTTCTCAGCAACTGCATCAGCACCGACTGGGAAATGCCAGCAATGAACGGCCGGAATTGCTCCTGGAACCACTTCCTCAGGAAGGCGGGACTGGTCAAGTTGTCCCTGGTCCTCACCACCTCCCACAAGGCATTCAGAAACGTTATTTTTGTCATCAGGGGAATTAATGTTGTGTTCCGTGTCTGAAACAAACCACACACGTCAGCAGTGGACACAGAGATTCCTTTGTAGATATGACATCACACTTTTCATTAGTTCAGAATTCCTACCAGGAGCAGAATTAAGCCATTCGGCCCATCAAGTCTACTCAGTCATTCAATCATGGCTGATCTATCTTTCCCTCTCAATCCCATTCTGGTGTCCTGCCTGCTCCCCATAACTCCTGACACCCAAACTAATCAAGAATCTGTCAATGTCCTCCTTAAAAATACCCAATGACTGTGGCAATGAATTCCACCATCTGACGAAAGATTTTAATACATTTATTACCAACGAGAGGTTAATAGCACAGGTGGAATCTCTTGGATGAGAACAGATTGAATGTTCCTCACTGTGGTCGCTCTCCACATCCCCTCTATCGAAGCCTTTCACTATTTGGTTTACAAGGTGTTGATTGTGTATTTTGAACCATACCAAAGATTCTTACCGCATCACTGAAAATGGTTCCTAAGTTGCCTCCCTAGATGAATTACCTTGTTGTTGAACATGTCCAGGGCCTCCATCAATTTGGTTCTGTTGAGCTTCTGAATGAAAACAGTCAGGGCCGTTTCATCCGATCTGTTCAGAGGCTTCAGGCCAGTGAAGCACTGAAACACCTTTGACAAGAGGTTACTGCTTAAACCGAAAAGCAGCAGCTGAGGCTGCAGAGGAAAAGAAGTTGCCTTAGATTATAACATCCCAGAATATTGGTGTTCACTATCAACGATGAGCAATAGTTCACTAAACAGCCATTCAAAGCACAGCAGTTAAAGGTAGTCACGGAAGTCAGACACATGCAGTCTTAATACATTTAACATTATTATGGTGATCTAAAAGAGGTGTACAAAATCACAAGAGGAATAGATCTGGTGGATGCACAGAGTTTCTTGCCCAGAGCAGCGGAATTGAGAATCAGAGGACATTGGTTTAAGGGGGAAAAGATTTAATAGGAACGTAAGAGGTAACTTTTTCAATAAAGAGTGGTGGGTGCATGGAACCAGCTGCCAGAGGAGGTAGTTTGAGGCAGCGACTATTCCAATGTTTAACAAACATTTAGTTAGGTACATGGATAGGATAAGGTTTAGAGGTATATGGGACAAATGCAGGCAGCTGGGAATATTGTAGATGGGACATGTTGGTCGGTGTGGGCAAGTTGGACCGATGGGTCTGTTTCCACGCTGTGTGACTTTATGACCATGACTATTATTTAAGTGCAAGCTGCCATTGACGTATTCGTGTGAGATTCTAGTCATGACACTGCTTACCTCTGCACATGCAAACTGTGTGATATTGAAGTTGCATAGTTGGCTTGCATTAACTGCAGTCAGGAAATCATTCAAAGCCGAACTGTGCAAAGAGAATTAAAAGCACTTTCAGAGATGGAGATTGGTTGAGAAACAAACAACAAAGCAACCTATTTTTATTGCTCATAGGGGGACATAATTAAAAAATTAACCTTTTATTTCATGTCATCTGCCATTCCCAAGTGAGGCACAACAGTAATTGGGCACCATAATGATAGATGTACAATAGACACAAAGTGCTGGAGTACCTCAGCGGGTTAGGCAGCATCTCTGGAGAAAATGGATGGGTGACGTTTCTTCTAAAGAAGGGTCCCGACCTGAAATGTCACTGGTCCTTTTTCTCCAGGGATGCAGCCTGACTCGCTGTGTTACTCCAGCACTTTGAGCCTATGTTTAACATAAACCAGCATCTACAGTTCCTTGTTTCTCCACAATGACAGATGAAGTCAGACACTAACAAGTTAACAGTGTGTCATGGGGGTACGATAGAAAAGGCATTCACATCAAATTCTTACCTGTTCACACTGCGGCACAATCTTCCTTCTGTTTGAGAAAGTAGAAGTAGTTAATAACAGATTTGAATTATAACACTTGGATTAACTAGAGTAAATCACTGGGAGAACGTACAAACTCCGTACAGTCAGCACCAGTAGTCAGGATCGAGCCCGGGTCTCTGGCGCTGTAGGCAGCAACTCTACCACTGTGCCACCATGTGGCCTAAACATCTGGAAGCTAAATGAGGCCACAGACTATCAACGACGGTGAAATATTAAAAGAGGTGTACAAAATCACAAGAGGAATAGATCGGGTGGATTGCCAGAGTTTCTTGTTCAGAGCAGGGGAATTGAGAATCAGAGGACATTGGTTTAAGGTGAAGGGGGAAAAGATTTAATAGGAACCTAAGAGGTAACTTTTTCACATAAAGAGTGGTGGGTGTATGGAACCAGCTGCTAGAGGAGGTAGTTTGAGGCAGTTACTATTCCAATATTTAACAAACATTTAGTCAGGTACATGGATAGGATAAGGTTTAGAGGTATATGGGACAATATATTATTGTTGCAAAGTAGTACTGATAACTGTTTTATTATTCTTCATAAGTTCATCAGCTATCGGAGCACAATTAAGTTATTCGGCCCATCAGGTCTACTCCGTCATTCAATCATGGCTGATCTATCTTTCCCTTTCAACCCCATTCTCCTGCCTTTTCCCAATAATCCCTGACACCCGTACTAATCAGTAATACTTCAATATCCGTCTTAAAAATATCCATTGACCTGGCCTCCACAGCCTTCTGTGGCAGTGAATTACACAGTTTCACCACCCCCTGACTCAGTAAATTCCTCCACATCTCCTTCCACCCGTCTTTGATAAAATGTACTCACTGCAAGTGTCTTCTGCTGTTGTGGAAACAAGTTACCTGTTGAATTATCTGGAATACCGCCCTTCAACCCAAGCTTGCGGACTTCAGACTCATTGTTTGAGGCCACCCAAACCACCACAACAGTTTCATTCACACCATTCCGGAGAGCTTGGAGGTTAAACCCGAGCAGGTCGATGATGTTCTGGGCGGTCAGATTCTGAGATAGAAACACAATTCACGAATGAGCAAAACAGGCGAGATATCGCACCTCATCAGGACTAATATCATCAGTTCATATAGGGTTCATGGTTTTCTTGTTCATTAAGTTTTCAGACAAGTCAGCTGTAAATGTGTGTGACCACAATGACATGTTGGTAATCAGTGGCAGTATTTCAGGATCAGAGGGTGTGAAGGCGATGGGCTGTGAGAGAGGATGTGAAGTAAAGGAACTGAACGCGTTGCAATACTTAAGCAGACAGAGGCTTGTCACCGACAATTTGTACCTGCACTTCTTCCGGATTCAAATTCTTGAAGATTCCAAACTCCATGTTGACTTTATTAATTGCAAGAAACTTCAAGTCATCAGTTGTGGCACCGCCTGGAGGAAGCAGAGACATTTCTCAGATGAATGCTGCAGTTCTGCACATTCACACAGCCTGGGGCAGCTCCAGCCAAGACCGCAAGAAATTGCAGAGACTTGTGGACACAGCCCAGACCATCACACAACCCAACCTCCCTTCCAGTGACTCCATCTACACCTCACACTGCAAGGCCAGCAGCATAATCAAGGCCTAGTCTCACCCTGATCACTCCCTCTTCTCCCCACTCCCATCAGGGAAGAGGTACACAAGCATGCAAGCATTTACACCCAGATTCAGGGGCAGTTTCTTCCCAGATATTATCAGGTGCCTGAACCATCGTATCAAGAACTAGAGAATGGTCCTAAGCTACCATCTACCTCATTGGAAACCCTCGGGCTATCTATAATCGGACTTTACTGGACTTTATCTTGCACTACACGTTATTCCTTTTATTCTGTGTCTGCACACTGTGGATGGTTCGAGTCTATTCGTGTATACTCTTTCCGCTGTATGGAAACACACGAGAAATTGCTTTACACTGTACCTCGATACACGTGACACCAACCTAAATGTGATGAAATGAAACTAAATAAACTAATCTAAATTAAACCAAACCAATCTATCAGATTGGATTGGATGCAAAGCAAAGCTTTTCACTGTATCTCGGTGCATCTTAATCTATGAGTAACCCAGATCTGAATTGGAAAAGCCCAGTCACC
This sequence comes from Amblyraja radiata, assembly GCF_010909765.2. Taxonomy (NCBI): domain Eukaryota; kingdom Metazoa; phylum Chordata; class Chondrichthyes; order Rajiformes; family Rajidae; genus Amblyraja; species Amblyraja radiata. Next base: position 37,350,273 of record NC_045977.1, read on the forward strand.
GTGGATCCCATGCATATTAATCTTTTGGAGAAGCGACCATGAGACCACCATCAAAATCAGACACAGAAGGAGTAAAATAAAACTTTGATTTACTTACCAATATACGCCTTGATCAGTTGATAGTATGTGATGGGGTTCTTTTGCTCAGGTTTCAGTGCCAGGAGGGCCTGATTGTAAAGGAGGTTTTTGACCGACTGAGGACAAGAAGAAAACTCCAGAGCCCCGGCGTCCCTGTGGGAGTAAGATTACATCGTCAGTCTCAGTTTGTGCTTCAACCATTGCACCAGGTTAGGGGCTTGCAAAACTAGTGTGGACTAGAGTGATCGGTGATGGGCTTGGACACGGTGGGCCGAAGGGCCTGTTTCCATGCTGTGTGTTTCACTCAATCAACCACACGGTGGCACAGCGGTACAGTTGCTGTCTCAGAGCGCCAGAGACCCGGGCTCGATCGTGACTACGGGTGCTGTCTGTATGGAGTTTGTACATTGGACTGGGACTGAAGGGTAGCCAATGTAACCCCACTTTTTAAGAAAGGAGGGAGAGAGAAAACAGGGAATTATAAATAGACCAGTTAGCCTTGCATCAGGAGTGGGGAAGATGCTCGAGTCGATTATTAAAGATGTTATAGCAGCGCATTTGGAAAGCAGTGACAGGATCGGACAAAGTCAGCATGGATTTATGAAGGGGAAATCATGCTTGACTACTCTTCTGGAATGTTTTGAGGATGTAACAAGTAGAATGGATAAGAGTCAGTGGGTGTGGTGCATCTGGAGTTTCAAAAAGACTCTGACAAGGTCCCACACAAGTGGGCAAAATTAGAGCACATGGTATTAGGGGTTGGGTATTGACATGGATAGAGAACTGGTTGGCAGACAGGAAACAAAGAGTAGGAATTACGGGTCCTTTTCAGGATGGTAGGCAGATGGTAGGCAGCTAGGCTCAATGCTGGGATCCCAGTTATTTACAATATAGATTAACGATCTAGACGAGGGGATTAAATGTAACATCTCCAAGTTTGCAGATGACACAAAGCATCGATCAAGCTCTGAGCTGTGACACTCACGTCAGATTTGAAATGTTCACCAGTTGCTCTCTGTCCAGAATGCACAAGTTGCCTCCACCAACAGCTTTCAAAGAGACTGCATTAAGAACATAATTGAACCGGAGGTATCTTGTAATGATGGCTTTAACCTGTAGAAATACATTTGGAGAACACAAAATAAATTCCAAACTTCTCTGTGATGTTGGTTTTATTCTAAATTTAATATGGAATAAGATCAAAATAACTTTTCAGTGAAGAAATTATAAATTCATAAGATCTTGGAGCAGAATTAAGCCAGTCAGCCTATCAAGTCTACTTCGCCATTCAATCATATCTAATCTATCTATCCTTCTTAATCCCATTCTCCTGCCTTCTCCCCATAACCCCTGACACCCGTTCTAATCGAGAATCTGTCAATATCCACCTTACAATGACTTGGCCTCCACAACCATCTGAGGCAATGAATTCCAGGTTCCGCACCCTCTGATTAAAGAAATTCATCCTCATCTCCGTTTCAAAGGTACATCCTTTTATTCTATGCCTCTGGTCCTAGACTGGTCCACTAGTGGAAGCATCCTCTTCACATTCACTCGATCCACACCTATCACAATTTGGTAAGTTTACAATGCTGGTGTCAGTACCGTTATGCTTTCCTGCTCTCGCCTCAATAATGCAGAAAGTGTCTCCACTCGAGTGATATTCCAGCTGTTGATTTCTGTTACATTGAACACGATGGAGATGTTGCCCAACAGTTGTAGCTGGTTTTCTGGGAGGCCACTGGAATAAATCTGTATGGAAATATCAACAACGTTAGCCTTCATTTTACTTGTTAAGATTCTGCTGCAAATTCTGCTTTAGTTTGAAATGCCGAGCTACAATGTGATTCCACTTCTCTTCATTGCACCTTGAAGAACATACAATGTGGTTCCCCCCCCCCGGAAAGATTTGGAACAGATACGCCAGCAAGTTTCACATGACTCCCTGTCAAACCCTCATGGTGCAGCGATGATGGGAGAACCTTGGAACTGAGCAAGTTCTGTATTGTTGGAGGTGCTGAATTTTGGACAGAACATTAAATTGAAGCCTTTCCTGCCTGTTCCAATTTGGTTAAAATCCCATTATTTACATTGGAGATACAGTGCAGAAACCGGCCCATCGGCCCACCACGTCACAAGCATTATCCTACACACACTAGGGACAATTTACAATTTTGACCGAACCCAATTAACATACAAACTTGCACATCTTGGAGTGTGGGAGGAAACCGGAGCTATCAGAGAAAACCCATGCGGTCATGGAGAGAACATACAAATTCTGTACAGACAGCACCCGTAGTCAGGATTAAATCCGGATCTGTGGCGTTGTAAGGCAGCAACTCAGACCAACCCCTATTGACTCTATTTGACAAAGAATAAATGGCAGTACCAAGTTCCAGGACAATTTGTATTCAGGGTGAAAATCATTGACACGATCTACATGGTTTTTATCTCCTTTTATTAGGGATATCTTCTATTTGATGATCATAAGACCAAATGACATAGGAGCAGAATTAGGCCATTGTCCATCGAGTCTACTCCATCATTCATTCAGCTGATTTATTTGTGATATCTTCTATCACAAAGTGGCAGGGGCAGCATGGTGGTGCATTGGTAGAGTTGCTGCCTTACAGCGCTTTCAGTGACCCAGGTTCGATCCTGACTATGGGTGCTGTCTGTACGGAGTTTGCATGTTGTCCCCGTGACCTGCGTGGGTTTTCTCCGAGATATTCGGTTTCCTCTCACAATCCAAAGACGTACAGGTTTGCAGGGTAGTTGGCATTGTATAAATGTATACATTGTCCCCAGTGTGTGTAGGGCAGAGTTAATATGCGGGGATCTCTGGTCGGCGCGGACTCGGTGGGCCGAAGGGCCTGTTTCCGCGCTGTATCTCTGAACTAATCTAACTTAGTGTGTGATTCTTCCTCTGTCCTTACACGGAGATTACATACCTGTAGAAGTCTCATTTTCAGCATTTTCAGCTGAGTTTGACCAAAGGCAAGAGATCCCAGTTGGAGAACATTATCTTTCAGCACAGCATCACTCAAACAAAGGTCCAACTGGGCTGCATTGTAGATTGCAGGCGTCAGGTCATTGATGTCCTCAGGAGCTATCACTCCCACTGTACAAGCTGCAAATACAAACCTCTGTTAGTTGATGGAGATGCAGGAAAGGCAGATTAACGTTGTGGGTTAAGGGGTTTTCAGATGTGAGAGAGGGGGTTAAAAAGACGTGATGGTAACGATATGGGTTCAATACATAACTACAGATGTAGGAAGAGATAATCTATTGAAAGGATCATTAAATGACCTGATACACCATCCACTACCCAACATTCATTGCCTCTATCTCCGGCACACCGTAACTGCCCAGTGCACCCTGACAACATGCATGAAGAAACAAGCCACGGTTCTTTAGTCCGCACCTCCCAACCTTCACCACCAAGCAAGGTGAGGGCAACAGGCATATGGGAACCTCAACCCATGTGAATACCCCTCCTAGCTGCACCCTCCCCAGCCAGGATATATGTAACTGTCCTTCATCACTGCTGGATCTGAAAGCTGCAACTCCGTATCCAACATTACCCGTAACATTACCCTTGAGGGCGGCACGTTTATGCAGCAGCAGTGTTGCTGCCTCACAGCGCAAGAGACCCAGTTCGATCCTCACTACGGGTGTCCGTACATTCTCCCCGTGATCTGTGTGGATTAACATTGGGAGCTTCGGTTTCCTCCCACACTCCAAAGACGTGCAGGTTTATAGGTGAATTGTAGAATTGTAGAATTAGTAAAATTGTAATTTGTCCCTGGTGTGTGTAGGATAGTGTTAGTGTGCGGGGATCGTTGGTCAGTGCGGACTCGGTGGGCCTTTGTTTGTAGATTATCAACCCAGGAACACATTAATACACCACGCTTCCCCAACACACCAATTATTCAACACATGCTTATACTGATGACATACTTGCAGTATTGTTCGACCTTCCTCCTAACTTGAGCTGTTCAATAAATCTCAACACTTCTTCACGAGGTTGTGATTTTTTGATTTCCTTGATAAATCTTGGCAGAGCTGCATCAAGGGTTGGCTGCATGGGGGAAGGAGAAAAGTTGAAGGATGACGTTAAACACATTGTTAATTATACATCTCTGCCTGGAACAGCACCAGTGAGAAAATATCCTGCATGAATGAAAACAGTTGGCATTTTGGTATCAATCCCTCTCCTTAACAATCCAACATCAGTCTGAACCTCAATTGAAGTGCTGCCAAAGTCTTGGGGCAAGGCGGAACTAGGAGTGAGCTGGCGACGTCGGACATGAGGAACAAGGGCCCGTAGGAGGGTGAACCGCAGTAATGCCTCCAGCGCCTTCAAGGTCGACTGCGAGAGGCACTCCCGGGACACAAAGATGGCCGGACAAGTAGAGGAGAGGGACGTCGGTTCGCGGGAACTGCTCCAGCACATTGAGCCCTTGGGCCAACTGGACTTTGGAAATGGTGCCATAACATGGCGGTGCCTGCGTGTGTCATATATGCAAAAATAATTTCACTGTGCAGTTGCAAACGTGATAAATAAAGCACCATTGAAACATTGAAATATGTTGGAACAGGAGGATTACAAATACGAGCAGCACAGCATCTCACCATCCCAACTTGGAAATGGACCAAGCTGAACTTCACCAAACCGTGATGATAGAGAACACGGAGCAGAGGCCCAGGACACGGGCTGAACTGCTGGTGGGAGCTGACAGAGGATCACCAGGGTGCTGGAACCAGATCTAAGTTGAAGACTCGGGGCGGGGAAAGAGGATGAGATGGGAGGATAATGGGGTGTTGGTCTTGTGATGGTGGAGGTAGGGGTGGGGAGGGCAAGGCAGGCACGGCCAATGTGGTCAAAGGGAAGAGAAAGCCCCTAAATGAGATTTCAGTCACAACGAGAGGGTTGGCAGCACATAATGAACCAACGTCACCATGGATTCTTCAGTCATTCCTATGTTCAAGTTTAACTCTACATTCTATTAGTCTAAACAAGGAATTCAAAGAAGTACAATTTCTCCAACTTGTCAACTTGAATGAAATTTGTGTCGCTAAAGCGTACCCTGTCGATTTCACTCCATGTGTCAGTCAAGGCCAAACAAAGATTTCCAATGCTTTGTATCGTAGACGAGGACCAGGATGAAGGAACACTGCAGACAAATGAAAATATCTCAGAGTTAATGAAGCACTGCTGTAAGTGGTAGCATAGTAATACAAACATTCGTGCTCTCAAGGTTCAACAGGAACATATCTAAGACCACACAGTGGCGCATCTAGTAGAGTCGCTGCCTCACAGCACCAGAGACCCAGGTTCAATCCTGATCTTGGGTGCTGTCAGGGTGGAGTTTGCACCCGTGTTCAGGTGTTCCTCCTTTCTCCCCATATCCACAATGGCATGAGATTTGGCAGGTTAATTGGTGACTGTAAATTATCCCCAGTGTGCAAAATCTGGTGGGGGAATTAATAGCAATATGCAGAAAATAAAGTGGGATTAGAATAGTGGAGGATGAGTGTAGATGGGTGCATAGAGACCATGGACCAAAGGGCCTTTTTCCACCTCTATCTGTCTCTACTCTGCAATGAAAATCCTTTCAAGATACACCCATGAGATTTAGTTACTAATCTGAGTGAGTTTGATCTCCAAAATTAAAAACACAAAAAATCTCTCTCTGTAAATGATTCTCAAATAATCAATTAGTCTGCAATAGACCCAGCCGCAGGGTAAGGATGTTCATCACACAGGAATGTTTTGGGCAAACATATGTTGACCATGGGCTTTTATTATAGAGTAATACGGCATGGAAACAGGCCCTTCAGCCCAACTTGCCCACACCAACCAACATGTTCCAATTACACAAGTCCCACCTACCTGCCTTTGGCCCATATCCCTCTAAACGGTCCTATCCATGTACCTGTCTAATTGCTTCTTAAACGATAGTCCCTGCCTCAACGTCTTCCTCCGGCAGCTCGTTCCATACATCCTTTGCATGAAAGAGTTACCCCTCAAGTTCCTATTAAGCCTTTCCCTCCTTCACCTTGAACCTATGGCCTCTGGTTCTCAATTTCCACACTCTGGGCAAGAGACACTGTGCATCCACCCAATCGAGTCCTCTCATGATTTTATACACCTCTATCAGATCACCCCTCATCCTTTCTATGCTCCAGGGAATAGAGTCCCAGCCTGCTCAACCTCTCCCTATAGCTCAGACGGTGCAGTCCTGGCAACATCCTTGGTAATCCTCTCTGCACCCTTTCCATCTTCACAACATCTTTCCTATAACATGGTGCCTAGAGGAGCATGTATCAGGAATTAAAGTGTTGTTATTTCAAGTCACCTGCTTCCACTGGATTGTAGATAGAGTCTGTACGTTCTTCTTAGAAAGTCCTTTATGACGTAGTGAAACATCAACTACGGAGACTTTTAATGTGATCTGTATTGTAAAGGATGAGCATTTCACACTCACCCATATCTGCTTTTTCCATTTCTGAGGAGAACTTCAATTGCAATCTTCTGATCTTCTTGATAGGTGCCACATTTTTTTAATGCTTCCAGAATAGTTATATCAGATGCCAGGATTGCATTTCCATCAAGTTCACAGACCAATCGACCGAATGTGGTCACACTCTCCTTCGTCAGCTTGTTGCCAGTAATTCCCTGGATTTTTGTCAAATGGTTAACATTAATTCTGCAGCATTTCACTGTGATGCAACTCAGTTAAAACTTTCCCATTGTTAAGATCGCTCTTGTTGTGTAGACTAATAATGCCACAATATATCAGCATATCAAGAACACGTTACATTTTTAGACACAAAAAGCTAGAGTAACTCAGCGGGTCAGGCAGCATCTCTGGAGAAAAGGAATAGGTGACGTTTCGGGTTGAGATCCTTCTTCAGACTCGACCAATCACGTCACCTATTTCCTTTGGTTTAAACCAGCACCTGTAGTTCCTTCTGCACAGGTAACATTTTTAGCTGGTTATCAATTTAACATCAACTGTGGGTTTCAGCTTCAGCTAAATGGATCTCAAATTATTCGCACACTGGTGAACACAACGGTGTTTAAAAATGCTCATGACTTTAAACGGGTGGTTGTTCCCAGACCAGATTCTACTAACAATTCCTTCAACATGCAACCTCTGCTACTTGCCTTTCCAAAAGGTCTTGGAGTTTTACTGAATATTATTGATCAGACTGAATATTAATTATCATTATTGATAATTTGGGAATGCTGGTGTTCACCTTCACCCAGACACGCTGCATAAACATGAAAAGAAAGTAGGTATGGGACGTAACAGTCATCAACAATTGGGACTGGCATCTGACAACTGAATAATCAACAATTCATTGAATGTACTGAAGCGTTAGCTCTTCTGAATCATCCGACCACAATCAGAGAGCAGTGCTGAACTACTATCGACCTCTTTGATGACCCTCGGACTTTCCTCAATCGAACGTTTGCTGGCTTTATCTTGCACTAAATGTTATTCCCATAAAGGGCTCAATTGTAATCATGTATTGTCTTTCTGCTGACAGGTTAGCACACAGCAAAAGCTTTTCACTGTACCTCGGTACACGTGACAATAAACTAAATTGAACAGACCTGATAAACCTCCTCACTTACACCCAGTGCAATTATTGACAAAGTGTCAGGGTTGTACATTTAATATCAATTCAAACCGTGCGATCACATGGAGGTGTGCCAAGATAACGGGTTCATCAACCCCAGGTTTGCATCTGCTTAACACTTCATCCTTACCAGGCAGGTCTTGGCATCACTCAGAATACGTTGCTTTCTTGCTGATACTTTCCGTAAGGTATTAACGTTCGATTTCCCAACTAACTTGAAGAACTCCCGGCAGTTGAACCGAGTCCTGAAGTATTGATAACTATGAAGCAAAACAGAAAATACACCAGATATTATTATTGATATGAAGAGTTATTCTTTCTTCTCTCTGCTCCCGTCTGGCAGAAGGTGCAGGAGTTTGAAAGTGCACAGGAACAGCTTCTTCCCCTCAGTTATCAGGTGTCTGAACCATCCTTCCATAAGCTGGGGTAATGTTTGATTCACCTCTTCCCTATTGTGTCCATTTAGTCTCCCTTGGTACAACTGGACAGTAACAGTGCAACAAAAGTCTGGACCACACTACATTAAAGTCCAAGGTTATTCTTTGTCCATCTGTCCCTCAGATATCCAACGGGTCCTCACAGTACTGACTAACCCATGCACTGATCTTATGGCCGATTCCCCGATCACCGTCAGCCTTCTTTCTCCATTTGTTCAATTATCGTGACCCGCTGAACAGTCAATGGGCCCAAACCTCCAAACCCCTGCTCCCGGCACAATGCCTCTGACAAGCCATCCAACGGCCTTGCTGCCCAAGGCTCTGGTCTTCTGATGGCTCACCCTCTTAATCTGCCCCACACCATGTCCCCATTGGGACACTGTCCCCCACATTGACTCAGTCCTGTGAACATGAGACCCAAGATCATACCTCACACCCATTGGGAAGCACCACCATTTCTACCTCATCCTTTCCAGATATAATTTAGTGTGAATCTCTGAGATTTCCATTTCCCACACAACCTCTGTGCTTGGTCACTGAGGACAACTATCACAGTGAGGAATAAACACGTTGCTTTGAGTCCATGTGCTCACGTTATGTTTCTATGAAACTTATAACAGCAAGCACCCTGGTTTAAAACAGATCCGGGGAATTCAACAAATAACTTGTGGCGGCAAAGTGGCGCAGTAGACTTTCTGCCTTAGAGAGCCAGGGACCCAGGTTCGATCCTGACTATGGGCGCTGTTTGTACAGAGTATGTACGTTTTCCCTGCGACCTGCATGGGTTTTCTGCGAGATCTTTGTTTTCCCGATCTAATTTTCTAATTAGTTTAATTAATTAATGTGCAACGTTCGGCAAAGACGAGTTATGACATCCTTCTCAATTATGTTTCATCTAAATCTGTGGAAAATTTCATGTAGTTTGGTGACTTGGGTCACAAAAACTGATTTCTAGACACATTTTTGATGCTCGGCCCACAGCCTACTATGGGCGCTGTTTGTACGGAGTATGTACGTTTTCCCCGCGACCTGCATGCGTTTTCTGCGAGATCTTTGTTTTCCTCCCATACTACAAAGACGTACAGGTTTGTAGGTTAATTGGTTCGGTATAAATGTAAATTGTCCCTCGTGTGCGTAGCATAGTGTTAACGTGCGGGGATCGTTGGTCGGAGCAGACTCGGTGGGTCGAAGGACCTCTTTCTGTGCTGTATCTCTAAACTAAACTAAACTGAGAAAACTGTTCCAAGGAAACAACATACTTGAACAGCAGAACATCCGCAGGTAAGGCATCCAATGTGACATCAGTTTTTGCAGAAGTGAGCCTTCCAGCCATACACTCAAGCTGAAACGACAGACAACAACGTCACGTTGGGAACTGAAGCATGGAGACACTTTTATTAGTTATTTTCCTCTCAACATCCCACTGTAGTTTTACTTCAGTAGTAGGTTAACTGGACGTTTCTGACAATTCTTTAAATGTTCTCACCTGACTTTCATCCAGCACAACCTCTTTATCCTTCACTGCTTGAACGAGCTTCAGGAACACTGGGAATGGGAGGGTTTTCGTTGCACCACAACTAAAGCCTCTGAGGACAGCTTGTGAATATCTGGAACAGGTTGTGGCAATATTAATATCTAAACAGTCCACTTTTGTCATCACTTTAAAACCTTCAATCACAACCTCCACACCACTGCAATCCCAAACGATGTTAACATCTCAGGTTGTGATTTTAGACGTTGTCACAGCACGGGACAGAATATTCAGCTGGTGAACAACTCTGGAAAAATCAACAAGTGTCCTTCATTCACAGCAATTTAATTACTGATGTAAATTGGTCGTAACACAAAGCATTGGGCGTGTTAGATGCACGAGAAAGCTCAAACTCAACTTAATCGCACGAATGATGACATCAACACTCAAGCTAAATAGACGGGCGTCAATGTCACATTGAGAACTGAGGCATGGAAGCACTGATTTAGGCATCAAAAACGGCAGAGATTAAAAGAGCATTGCTTACGTCTCAAAATTGTTGTTGGATTTGACCACAGCTTGAAAGAAAACGGCAGCCTATGGAAGAAAAGGATTTGAATTAATAACTAACGTAACAGGGTTATGGAGTGTTCATACACTCACCGCTCACACAACATGGATGGAACAATATTCCTGACATCTAACGTACAATGACATGAAGCAGCGGACTTTCATAAATTCAGAGATTACACGAGCAGAATTAAGCCATTCAGCCCAGCAAGTCTACTCCACCATTCAATCATGGCTGATCTATCTTTCCCCCTCAACCCCATTCTCCTGCCTATTCCCCATAACCCCCGACACCCGTACTAATCAAGAATCTGTCAATCTCTGCCTTAAAAATATGCAATGACTTGGCCTCCACAGCCGTCTGTGGCAATAAATTCCACTGATTCACCACCCTCTGACTAAAGAAATTATCACCCGTCCCCTTTCTAAAGGCAAGTCCTTTTATTCTGAGGCTATGGTCTCTGGTCCTAGACTCTCCCACAGGTGGAAACATCCGCTCCACATCTACTCTATCAAGGCCTTTCACTGTGATCTTCCTCATTACAGCCGTCGTCTCTGCTGTAAACAACCAGATCATCTACCTGACTGGGAGTCCACTTTTTATTGTTGACGTCGATGACGCTTAAGTTGGAGGTTAACAGCACAGGTGGAATCTCTTTGACGAGACCAGATGGGATTTTCCTCACAGTGGAGGCTGGGTTCTTGACGTTCCTCAGCACCTGATTTACAACAAAATAGGATAGAATTTACTGGAAGGCGAGAACAGGTATCAGACTACAGCATTAATGTTGATAACATCTAGACAGCCCGTGAGAAACAGATCACATTTTGTACCCCTGACAATCACATTGCTCACCTGCAGAACACAGATCGTCTGTATAGATTGTGGTGCTGTTTGAATGTCCTGCAGAAACCTCGTGTTTGAGATTACATTGATTAATATCTCGGGATTAATACGTCGGAACACATTGCTGGGAATACCGGCAATCAGGCTTCCCAGACCCAGCAGTCTATCCGTGTCAATGACCTGGTTAAAAAGTGAAAGACAAATGTCACAAATTGGCCAGGCTATCAAGAATTCATTTTCAAGACTTGTGGCATAATATTGTGATTACCTCCCCCATTCCCCATGTCAGAGAATATGTCGTGAGAAATGACTGAAAATATTGGCTGATCTTCCCACTGCATACACCATTGTACATTTGCTTGAAGACTAAATACTCTTGCAGAATAATTTACCTTCTGCATGGGTCTTTATGGTAGGCTGCTCTAGAAGGACAGATCCCATGGGATTCAAGGAAAGGTGGCTGAATGGATAGAAAATTGGCATCATGGACAGAAACAGAGGGTGATGGTGGAAGGTTGCTTTTTGGACTGGAGGTCTGTGACTAGTGGTGTGCCTCGGGGTTTGGTGCATCCATTTCCATGATTTGGATGAGAACATACGTGACATGGTTAGGAAGTTCACAGATGAAACAAAAATGGGTGGTATTATCACGAGTGAAGGTGGTTGTCAAAAATTGCAGCAGGATCTTGATGGGTTGGATAGATGGGCTGAGGAATGGTTGATGGAATTTAATAGAGAAATGTGAGGTGTTGCTTTCTCGAAGCACTAACATGGGCAGAACCTACACAGTGAATGGTAGGGATCTCTAGAGTGTTGTAGAGTAGAGGGATCTAGTAGTACAGATACATATTTCATTGAAAGCGGCATCACAGTTAGATAGGGTGGTCAAAAAGACTTTTGGCACGTTGGCCTTCATCACTCAGAGTATTGAGTAGAAAAGTTAGGAGGTAATGTTGCAGTTGTCTAAGACATTGGTGAGGCCACATTTAGAGTATTGTGTTTATTTTGGGGACCACGTTATAGGAAAGATGTTGTCAAGCTGGAAAGGGTACAGAGAAGATTTACCACTGTATGAAAAGGTGTGATCCTAGGGATGTACAACACACAGAGTCAGACTGCTGTTCTGCATGAATTCAGCTAACCAGACTTCCAGCTGCACTCTATCATTCCACAGTCAGTAACTTTACATGCAGCTCTTTGAAAATTCTTTGCTCAGACACAGATATTAACCTTGTACAGCAAATTCACTTTAAGCACCAGAGGCTCTTGAGATATGATTTATTCATTAACTCACCTGAAAACCGCCTTGTAGGAGCTTGTTTACGATGGAATTAGCCTGGCCAATGTTCCAGCCTGTGACGGTGCTCAGGATTGGCAGGGCTTGCTCCAGAGTGTTCCCATCAATATTGTCAACCTGTGACAGCGACAGTCCAACTGCGGTTTGCCCCAAAGTGTTCAAAGTGCTGACTGAAAAGTTGTCGATTTTGCCCACTAAATATACCGCCAGCTGAAAGAGCGAACAGCATTGCATTAACACCGAGCATCTTTCACCACACCTGCTTCAGCAAAGTGTTTTACAGGAAGTATTTCTCACCTGAAGCTGTTCATCTGTTGGACCTTCAGCGGGTAAGGTGCCATTGGCAGTTGTGTTTGGAGACACACCAGGCTCACACACTTGGTTGACCTTCTCGATCACAGACAAGATTTCCTGTTCACTCAAGGTCTGTGAAGTACCGTCAATGAAGCAAACCAGAGAGTCTGGGAGGCTGCAAGAGATAGATGCCAGTCACACATTGTATGAGCCAATCTTACAGAACCAGAGTTCGAAGGAACTCCCTCTCAACAGGCATGAGTAATTGTTTTTAATCCAATATCTCTCGCCATTGTATGTTCGACCTCTTTCAAATTGCTCTTCTGTATTCCCATTGAAAACCAGAACTTCTTCAACCAAGTTTCTTCAACCCTTTGTAACCAGACATGTGTGTTTCACACTTGCTCAGTGCCCTGCAAACTTCTTTAACAGTTTCTGGACACAGTTTCTTCATATTTCTTTCAGATCCACAAAAGATTAGAGTCATTGAGTCATACAGTCACACGACACAGAAACACGTCCATCAGCCCAAATTTCCCATGTTGACCAACATGTCCCATCTACATTATTCCCACCTGCCTGCATTTGGCCCATATCAGACTGAAGAAGGGTCTCGACCTGAAACGTCACCTATTCCTTCTCTCCAGAAAAACACCATCTTCGGTGTGAAAATGTTGCCCCTCAGTTTCCTACTACATTTTTCCCTCTCACCTTAAACCAATGTCCTCTGCTTCTTGATTTCCCTACTCTGGAAAAAAGACTACAAATAAGGTGAAAGATTATTGTGGCATAGACTGTAATGCAACGTAACAATCAAACCATATTAAATGGCAGAGGGGTCAACTCTGGGGCTACTGTGTATATTGGTCCACACATCATGAATGGTTCATGGAGGTGACTCACCACCGCCTTCTCAGGGGAAACCCGGGATGGTCAAGAGATGTTGTCCACACCCGCAATGCCCCCAGCCTTTTCACAACACAACACGAAACTGCTTCACTCCTGTCAGGGAGAGATGATGTCAAAGGCCTACCTTGAGACATTCACATTAGAGTTGTTTCTGAACACCAGGTTGAGGTAGAACTTTGAAACTTCACTGGGTAACATCAGATTTGCCAAGAGTGCCAAGTTTTCAGGGTTTTCAGCAAATCGTTGAATCTGCACAAGGTTGAGAAGAAATACCAAATATTCAACTGGAAGATGCCTTTTAATGACTAATCTTTGAAAGAATTAAAGATTGCTTCATGTTGGTGAAACACACATTGATGGATAACGTGGATTGTATGAAAGCTTCCAAACCACAGATGCTGTTTAATAGAATATTGTGTGGTTGCATCAAACTGTAAGCTTATTTTGCACTCCCATCTATTTTCTTATCCAAAGATTTCTGAAATGTGACTGGTTTGTAAGTTCCTGCTTTGTTTGCTACTCCGAACAAGGATTTATACCTCTAGGAGGCTAACACTTAAGTTTGACATATGAGAGACTGCAGATGCTGGAATCCTGAACAAATGTAAAGTGCAGAATGAACACTGTGGGTCAGGCAGCATCTGTGGAAGCAAAAGACAGGCGGCGTTTCCGTAAGGAATAGGAGCAGAATTAAACTATTTGGTCCATCCAGTCTACTCCACCATTCAATCTGGCTGATCTATTTCCCAACTTCTTCCCATACCCTTTGACACCCTTCCTAAGCAAGAATTTCAGATTAGGATCTTACTTCCAAATTGAATTGATCAGAATTGTCGACTGTCCATTCCCTCCCCAGATGCTGCCTGACCCACTGAGTTCCTACTGCACTTTGTGCTTTGTTAAATAGTTCATAAGTTGTAGGAGCAGAATTAGGCCATTTGGCCCATCAAGTCTACTCCACCATTCAATCATGGCTGATCTATCTTCCCCTCCCAAACCCATTCTTCTGCCTTCTCCCCCATAACCCCTGACACCCACACTAATCAAGAATCTGTCAAGCGCCGCCTTAAAAATATCCATTGACTTGGTCTCCCCAGCCTTCTGTGGCAATGAATTTCACAGATTCACCACTCCCTGACTAAAGAAACTCCTCCTCATCTTCACAGTTATGTTTTTCAAAATTGATTTCCACAAGTAGCTGGTTGTCCGGACAACTCGATGTTTGACAACAGATTCAGTTTTAACAATCCCAATCAAAAGTTTCAAGGAGAATATGTACCTCAGATTCATTATTGAAGAAGGACAGAAGGTCCACGTTTGATATCTGATTCATGTAAAGCCCCAGATATTGAGCAAACCAGGCAGTGGAGTTCAGGGTAGGATCAGCAACATTATAGCACTTGGGCTTGGGACCTGTAAGAAAAATAATTCCACGTTAATTCTGTATAAAATGAAAAGTCGTGCCCAACATCATTTCCACTATCAAGTAGGAATTGCACTTCCATGACCAACAGCAGGGACAGTTTCTTCCCAGCTGTACCAGGCAACTGAACCATCCTACCGTAACCAGAGGGCAGTCCTGAACTATTATCTACTTCATCGGGGACCCTTGGTCCATCTTTGATCAGACTTTACTGGCTTTACCTTGCACTAAGCGTTATTGTACCTGTACACTGTGAATGGCTCGATTGTAATCATGTATTGTCTTTCCGCTGGCTGGTTGGCACGCAACAAAAGCTTTTCACTGTACACGTGACACTAAACTAAACTGAACTGAGAATTAATCCACGTGTTGAATCGTGCATCTGAAACAGGCTGAACAGCCATGCACAGAACACAAACAGACTCAAAACACACTCAAAACCACTGAACTACTGTCTACCTCATTGGTGGCCCTCAGACTGTCCTTCTTCCGACTTTGCTGGCTTGACCTTGCACTAAATGTTATTCCCTAATCATGTATCTGTACACGGTAAATGGCTCGATTGTAATCATGTATTCTCTTTCTGCTGACTGGATAGCAAGCACCAAAAGCTTTTTACTCCACCTCGGTACATACGACAATAAACTAAACTAAAATTAAACTGTCTAACCATCACATACTTTGTTTCAGTGAAGCACAGCTTATCTGATTGAAGCTCAGGGTGTTGGTGAGTCAGGGGTAGAGGGGGGGTAATGGGGGAAGAGCAGGTAGACAGAGTGGAATCTGGTCACCCAATAATATTCCATAATCGGGGACATCGTCTCATTCTCCTCTACATCTCACTGTGGACATTAGACGTTGTCTATGGAACTGTTAGGCTACAATACTGAGAACTATATTCCACATTCTGTATCTTACTTGGTCACATGGTGGCACAACATTAGAGTTGCTGCTTTACATTGCCAGAGATTCGGGTTTGATCCTGACTACGGGTGCTGTCTGTACGGAGTTTGTACATTATCCACGTGACAACATGGGTTTTCCCTGGGTGCTCTGGTTCCCTTCAACAGTGCAAAAACGGACAGGATTGTAGGTTAATTTGGCTTTGATTAAAAATTGTAAACTGTTCCTAGTGGATAGGATTTGCTGATGGTGGATAAGAAGAAGCCGTTCTTGAACCTGAATCTTATGGTTCATGGGCCATCTTTGACTACGGCGGGTCATAACAACTCCACCTCTGGAGCTTTTCAACAAGAAAGCGCAACGTCACCTTGCAGGAGATAAGCTTTGATGCCATCATAGATTTCCCTCTGTTTGTCTGCAGTAAGTTCATGGTAGGGCTCATTCAACGTTCTTACACTAAAGGAGAAATTCAAGAAATTTAATAACATTTAGAATATCAATATCAATCAATATTAATATTTTATTACATGTCATTTGAACCTCAGTGAGGCTCAAACGAAACTCCGTTTCCACAGCCATACAAACAAAGATAATATGCTACAGACATACACACAATTCAATTTACAAAAACATCCATCACAGTGAACCCACTGTGATGGAAGGCAAAGACTTTTCTCTCCCCTGTTCTCCATTTCTCTCCCGATGTCGAAGCCCCAGGCGGGCGATGATAAGTCCCACGGCCATTTTAGGCCGCGCGGGGCGATGTACGGCCCCGCTCCCGGTCTAAATGTCACAAAGGTGGAGCATCATCATCAGATTGACTACAGTTACTAAAGAAAACAATTTAAATCACAACAATAGAACTGAAAGTGTAGCACCATACAATCAAATGGTGATTGTATGGTGCCTACCAGAGGACCGGGAGAAATTCAGAGTCCAGCAGAGGAGGACAAAGGGCTTAATTAGGAAATGGAAAATAGATTATGAAAGAAAACTGGCAGGGAACATAAAAATTGACTGCAAAAGTTTTTATAGATATGTGCCAGATAGGAGTAGTTCCTGAGGACTGGACGGCAGCTAATGTACCCCACTTTTTAAAAAGGGAGGGAGAGAGAAAACGGGGAATTACAGACCAGTTAGTCTAACATCGGTAGTGGGGAAAATGCTAGAGTCAGTTATTAAAGATGGGATAGCAGCACATTTGGAAAGTGGTGAAATCATTGGACAAAGTCAGCATGGATTTATGAAAGGTAAATCATGTCTGATGAATCTTATAGAATTTTTTGAGGATGTAACTAGCGGAATGGATAAGGGAGAACCAGTGGATGTGTTATATCTGGACTATATTCAGAAGGATTTCAACAAGGTCCCACATAAGAGATTAGTATGCAAACCTAAGCACACGGTATTGGGGGTTCAGTATTGATGTGGATAGAGAACTGGCTGGCAGACAGGAAGCAAAGTGTAGTAGTAAACGGGTCCTTTTCAGAATGGCAGGCAGTGACTAGTGGGGTACCGCAAGGCTCAGGGCTGGGACACCAGCTATTTACAATATATATTAATGATTTGGACAAAGGAATTGAATGCAACATCTTCAAGTTTGCGGATGACACTAAGCTGCAGGGCAGTGTTAGCTGTGAGGAGGATGCTAGGAGGCTGCAAGGTGACTTGGATAGGTTGGGTGAGTGGGCAAATGCATGGCAGATGCAGTATAATGTGGATAAATGTGAGGTTATCCACTTTGGAGGCAAGAACGGGAAAGTAGACTATTATCTGAATGGTGGCTGATTAGGAAAAGGGGAGATGCAACGAGACCTGGGTGTCATGGTACACCAGTCATTGAAAGTAGGCATGCAGGTGCAGCAGGCAGTGAAGAAAGCAAATGGTATGTTAGCATTCATAGCAAAAGGATTTGAGTATAGGAGCAGGGAGGTTCTACTGCAGTTGTACAGGGCCTTGGTGAGACCATACCTGGAGTATTGTGTACAGTTTTGGTCTCCTAATTCTTGCCATAGAGGGAGTACAGAGAAGGTTCACTAGACTGATTCCTGGGATGGCAGGACTTTCATATGAAGAAAGACTGGATAGAATCGGCTTGTACTCGCTAGAATTTAGAAGATTGAGGGGGGATCTTATAGAAACGTACAAAATTCTTACGGGGTTGGACAGGCTAGATGCAGGAAGATTGTTCCCGATGTTGGGGAAGTCCAGAACAAGGGGTCACAGTTTAGGATAAGGGGGAAGTCTTTTAGGACCGAGATGAGAAAAACATTTTTCACACAGAGAGGTGTGAATCTGTGGAATTCTCTGCCACAGAAGGTAGTTGAGACCAGTTCATTGGCTATATTTAAGAGGGAGTTAGATGTGGCCCTTGTGGCTAAAGGGATCAGGGGGTATGGAGAGAGGGCAGGCACAGGATACTGAGTTGGATGATCAGCCATGATCATATTGAATGGCGGTGCAGGCTCGAAGGGCCGAATGGCCTAATCCTGCACCTTTTTTCTATGTTTCTAAATGGTAACATTCAATCAATTTTTCGTTACATGTATATGTATGTGGTGAGAGATACTCTATCAGTGCCAAGAATGACTAGGAGCAAAGGAGGATGGAGATAGTGGTGGACATAGCCTGGTCCATCACAGGTATTGATCTCTCCACCATTGAATAGATCTACAGATGCATTGCCTCAAGAGGGCAGCCAATGTCAAAGACCCACACCATCCCAGCCACGCTCTTATCTCACTGCTGCTGTCGGTAAAATGCATGGTCCAGAGAACCATAAGATCCAGGTTCAAGAACAACCTCTTCTCATCAACCATTAGGCTCTTGAACCAAACCACACAAACCTAACCTCGACCCTGTCCCAGCATCAAACAACTAAGGATTTTGTATAAAATTGCTCAATTAGAGCCTGGCTATCTAGTCTAAATATTGATATGGTCATAAGTGATAGGACAGAATCAGGCCATTCAGACCATCAAGTCTACTATACCATTCAATCATGGCTGATCTATCTCTCCCTCCTAACCTCAATTTACCATCTTCTCCCTATAACCCCTGACACCCAAACTAATCAAGAATCTATCTATCTCCATCTTAAAAATATCCATTGATTTGGCCTCCACAACCTTCTAAGGCAAAGAATTCCCCAGATTCACCAATCTCTGACTAAAGTAATTCCTCCTCATCTTCCTAAAGGAATGTCCTTTAATTCTGAGTCTATGACCACTAGTCCTCGACTCTCTAACTGGTGGAAACATCCTCTCCACATCTGTGATCCGTGGATGATCACGGGTTGATCTGTGATCATTTGTTTTATTATGATTTATTATATATTTAGTTGGTGTGTTCTTGCATTAATATGGCTGTTTTCTCTCCATTCCTCTCTCTCATCCGATGATATGTAACACATTCAGTAACTAAGACATGAGATAGACACAAAATGCTGGAGTAACTCAGGCGGACAGGCAGCATCTCTGGATAGAAGGAATGGGTTACGTTTCTGGTCGAGACCCTTCTTCTGACATTTTGGATAGAGACCCTTCTTTGAAACCCGAAACGTCACCCATTCCTTCCATCCAGAGATGGAATACTTTATTGTCACATGTGACAAGACACAGTGAAATATTTTGCTGGTATATCCAGTATACAAATAGCAGCCACCTACAGCAATGACAAATTTACAAAGCACGTCGGCTCCTCCTTTTGTCCTCCCCCCATCCCTCATCGTGGTCCCCCCTCGCCAGGTTCTCCATTGTTCTTCTCCCTCCCTCATGGTGGTCCCTCCACACTCTCATTGGCCGTTGACCACGAGGCCTTACTGCCGCCGCCGCAAGATCTCACCGCCGCCGCGAGATCTCACCGCAGCCGACAACCCACTTCACGTGTCCGTACCAACTTCTCCACACGCTGCCGTCCTCTCCCGAAGCCTCCGTGGTGCAGACCCGGGCCCAAACTGTGGCCCCCTCCGACACGCGTGGCCAGGCGAGCTCCTCATGCCGACCCGTGAGACCATGGCCGGGCTCCGACCCGGGCTTCTTCGTGACCAACCGTGGAATATACATTCAACGTAGGTGTGATTGTACTTACATTTTGCGGTAGGAAAGACAGTCGATCCTCAGGCTGTTGTTAGAAGCCAAAAGGGCAGAGGTGATGAATGGCAGATATGGAGTTAGTCTGATCTGAAGCCATTGATCCACCTGGGTGACGTTGAGCACAGGCAGACTGCTGGTGAACAGAGGCCACACACTCTGCAGGATCGCAGCTCGGTCAGCAGCTGAGAGTTTACTCTGGCGAAGGAAGAGGAAACAGGCTTCTGTTAAAATTATACATCTTAAATTTAACGGAATGATGTGACACCCAAAGCTTTTGGCTTCTGTAAATTGTCCCCAGTGTGTAGGATAGAGCTGGTGACCAGGTGATCGTTGGTCGGCACAGGCTCGGTGGGCCTGTTTCCACTCTGTATCTCTCAAACTAAAACTAAAGGATCAATCCTGACCTCGGGTGTTGTCTGAGTGGAGTTTGCACATTCTCCCTGCGACAACATGGGTTTCCTATGGTGGTTCAGTTTTCACCCACATCCCAATGACCTGCGGGTTTGCAGGTTAATTAGCCTCAGATAAATTGCCCCTCCTATGTAGGGAGCGTGAACGGGTGATGAATGGTCGGCATGGACTTGGTGGGCCAAAGGGCCTGTTTCCATGCTGTGTCTATAAAACAAACACATCTCGTAAACTCTACAAATTCTCCTCCACAAACACTGTGTGCTAACAGTCAAAGCCTCCACACTCATTATTCCTTCTGCGTGTGAAGCACTGTACCAAATACAAGGGCCACAAATCACTTAAGGTGTCCCTATCTGTTTGGAAGCCCCCCCCGTTATCAACAGTACATCGTAAGGTAGGAAACATAAAAACAGCTGCTGCTCACATCTTGGGTTCTTTCATTGAATCTGTCCACGAATGCAGCCAGTTTGTGAATGGGTTGGACATGGACTAACACTCTGGTCAGGATCTGGTTGTCATCAATGAATCCAGGCATGCTCAGCACATCAGCCAAGTCACGGGGATCGGTAACATTGATCACCTGTAACAATAAGAGTGACAATTTTACCTCCATGACCAGAAATAGTCCACACATCGCACCTGGACACAGGGTCAAGGTTCAATTTCCCTGTAAATGTATCAGAAAGCATCAGTGCTGTTAATAGACACAGAAAGCTGGAGTAACTCAGTGGGACAGGCAGCGTCTCTGGAGAGAAGGAATGGGTGATGATCCTTCGGTTGCCATCCTTCTTCAGATCTGAAATGTCGCCCATCATTTTTCTCCAGAGATGCTGACTATCCCACTGAGTTACCCTAGCATCTTGTATCTATCTTCGGTGTAAACCAGCATCTGCAGTTCCCTCCTACACATCAGTACAGTTAATATTGTCTCAAAGATAAATTAACAATCACTCATGCTTGCATAATTTTGCTTTTACCTCAGGAGTCAGGAAAAATGCATTCGTCAGATTGAGCAAACCAGCAAAACTTTGGAAATAGTTTTTCACGTAGATGGTAACGCTGCCATTTTCAAAACAACGCAATGGGAATGCTGAGAGGAAAGAAAATAAATATGATCCGTTTGACTAAAATTATACTTTATTCATTATAAATGTTTTGTTTAGTTTACAGATACAGCGCGGAAACAGGCCCTTCGGCCCAATGAGTCCGCGTCATCCAGCGATCCCCACACTATCCTACACACAATCGGGACAATTTACAATTATACCAAACCAATTAACCTACTAACTTGTACGTCTTTGAAGCGTGGGAGGAAACCGGAGCTTCTCGGAGAAAAGCCACGCAAATCACTGGGAGAATGTACAAACTCCGTACAGTCCGCACCAGTAGTCAGGATCGAACCCGTGTCTCTGGCGCTGTAAGACAGCAACTCTACCACTGTGCCACCATGTGGCCTAAACATCTGGAAGCTAAATTATGCCACAGACTAACAACGACGGTGAAATATTGGGGCATTAAGAATTACAAGTCAATTTCTCTTTCTTATCATTTACAAATGCCTTTCCATCTTACCTGTGTTGTTGAGGTAACCAAAGATCCATTGTCTCAGCACAGTTTCCCGTGTTACACGCGGCATTTCAACAAATCCATAATTCAGGCCATTTAAGCTAAACAAATAGATATTTATGTCATTATTTGTTGGGCACCAGATCAATAGTAACCTTTCAATTGGTGAGAACAAATTTAGGATCTTTCCCAAATGATGCCTCAAACTTTAGGATCTTTCCCAAATGATGCCTCAAACTTCAGCTAACTGAAAGGTAGTTTTACCATAAAGATTGCCTGTGTAATAATGTTAGAAAACTCTGACAAAGATTAGTTTCAACATACCCTGCAAATGTTCCCGAGCTTAGCTCATCTTCCTTTTTTGTTTCTCACCGCCTCTCATCTTCAGAGGATCGGCTCTTCACTGAAAAATAACCCTGAAGACAACCTGCGGCTTTGCAGACTTGTGTAAAAGGTACCCTGGTGATTGAATTGCTGTTGGATCTTGGAATGACCCTTGCCTGTGTAAGGCACTGTGTACTGGGTGGTTCTCCATGGCAGTGAACAAGTTAAATTGCCCTCCGCATGGTCTACTTCCTCAATGCAACATGCAGCAACAGATGATTGTAAAAGAGAGGTGTCCACTCACACTGCTCGGTAACCTTCACAGCTGATGTCCCTTCTCAGCAACTGCATCAGCACCGACTGGGAAATGCCAGCAATGAACGGCCGGAATTGCTCCTGGAACCACTTCCTCAGGAAGGCGGGACTGGTCAAGTTGTCCCTGGTCCTCACCACCTCCCACAAGGCATTCAGAAACGTTATTTTTGTCATCAGGGGAATTAATGTTGTGTTCCGTGTCTGAAACAAACCACACACGTCAGCAGTGGACACAGAGATTCCTTTGTAGATATGACATCACACTTTTCATTAGTTCAGAATTCCTACCAGGAGCAGAATTAAGCCATTCGGCCCATCAAGTCTACTCAGTCATTCAATCATGGCTGATCTATCTTTCCCTCTCAATCCCATTCTGGTGTCCTGCCTGCTCCCCATAACTCCTGACACCCAAACTAATCAAGAATCTGTCAATGTCCTCCTTAAAAATACCCAATGACTGTGGCAATGAATTCCACCATCTGACGAAAGATTTTAATACATTTATTACCAACGAGAGGTTAATAGCACAGGTGGAATCTCTTGGATGAGAACAGATTGAATGTTCCTCACTGTGGTCGCTCTCCACATCCCCTCTATCGAAGCCTTTCACTATTTGGTTTACAAGGTGTTGATTGTGTATTTTGAACCATACCAAAGATTCTTACCGCATCACTGAAAATGGTTCCTAAGTTGCCTCCCTAGATGAATTACCTTGTTGTTGAACATGTCCAGGGCCTCCATCAATTTGGTTCTGTTGAGCTTCTGAATGAAAACAGTCAGGGCCGTTTCATCCGATCTGTTCAGAGGCTTCAGGCCAGTGAAGCACTGAAACACCTTTGACAAGAGGTTACTGCTTAAACCGAAAAGCAGCAGCTGAGGCTGCAGAGGAAAAGAAGTTGCCTTAGATTATAACATCCCAGAATATTGGTGTTCACTATCAACGATGAGCAATAGTTCACTAAACAGCCATTCAAAGCACAGCAGTTAAAGGTAGTCACGGAAGTCAGACACATGCAGTCTTAATACATTTAACATTATTATGGTGATCTAAAAGAGGTGTACAAAATCACAAGAGGAATAGATCTGGTGGATGCACAGAGTTTCTTGCCCAGAGCAGCGGAATTGAGAATCAGAGGACATTGGTTTAAGGGGGAAAAGATTTAATAGGAACGTAAGAGGTAACTTTTTCAATAAAGAGTGGTGGGTGCATGGAACCAGCTGCCAGAGGAGGTAGTTTGAGGCAGCGACTATTCCAATGTTTAACAAACATTTAGTTAGGTACATGGATAGGATAAGGTTTAGAGGTATATGGGACAAATGCAGGCAGCTGGGAATATTGTAGATGGGACATGTTGGTCGGTGTGGGCAAGTTGGACCGATGGGTCTGTTTCCACGCTGTGTGACTTTATGACCATGACTATTATTTAAGTGCAAGCTGCCATTGACGTATTCGTGTGAGATTCTAGTCATGACACTGCTTACCTCTGCACATGCAAACTGTGTGATATTGAAGTTGCATAGTTGGCTTGCATTAACTGCAGTCAGGAAATCATTCAAAGCCGAACTGTGCAAAGAGAATTAAAAGCACTTTCAGAGATGGAGATTGGTTGAGAAACAAACAACAAAGCAACCTATTTTTATTGCTCATAGGGGGACATAATTAAAAAATTAACCTTTTATTTCATGTCATCTGCCATTCCCAAGTGAGGCACAACAGTAATTGGGCACCATAATGATAGATGTACAATAGACACAAAGTGCTGGAGTACCTCAGCGGGTTAGGCAGCATCTCTGGAGAAAATGGATGGGTGACGTTTCTTCTAAAGAAGGGTCCCGACCTGAAATGTCACTGGTCCTTTCTCCAGGGATGCAGCCTGACTCGCTGTGTTACTCCAGCACTTTGAGCCTATGTTTAACATAAACCAGCATCTACAGTTCCTTGTTTCTCCACAATGACAGATGAAGTCAGACACTAACAAGTTAACCTTTAAGGTTCACCTGTATCTCCTCCAACCTCATCTACTGCATCCGCTGCTCTAGATGTCAGCTGATTTACATCGGTGAGACCAAGCGTAGGTTGGGCGACCGTTTCGCCGAACACCTCCGCTCAGTCCGCAATAACCTACCTGACCTCCCGGTGGCTCAGCACTTCAACTCCCCCTCCCATTCCCAATCCGACCTCTCTGTCCTGGGTCTCCTCCATTGCCAGAGTGAGCAACAGCGGAAATTGGAGGAACAGCACCTCATATTCCGTCTGGGGTCCTTGCGTCCTTATGGCATCAACATTGAATTCTCCCAATTTGGCTAGCCCGTGCTGTCTCCTCCCCTTCCTTCACCCTCTAGCTGTCTCCTCCCACCCTCCCATCCGCCCGCCCTCGGGCTCCTCCTCCTCCTCCCTTTTTCCTTCTTTCTTTCCCCACCCCCCATCAGTCTGAAGAAGGGTTTCGGCCCGAAACGTCGCCTATTTCCTTCGCTCCATAGATGCTGCTGCGCCCGCTGAGTTTCCCCAGCAATTTTGTGTACCTTCGATATTCCAGCATCTGCAGTTCCCTTTTGAACACTAACAAGTTAACAGTGTGTCATGGGGGTACGATAGAAAAGGCATTCACATCAAATTCTTACCTGTTCACACTGCGGCACAATCTTCCTTCTGTTTGAGAAAGTAGAAGTAGTTAATAACAGATTTGAATTATAACACTTGGATTAACTAGAGTAAATCACTGGGAGAACGTACAAACTCCGTACAGTCAGCACCAGTAGTCAGGATCGAGCCCGGGTCTCTGGCGCTGTAGGCAGCAACTCTACCACTGTGCCACCATGTGGCCTAAACATCTGGAAGCTAAATGAGGCCACAGACTATCAACGACGGTGAAATATTAAAAGAGGTGTACAAAATCACAAGAGGAATAGATCGGGTGGATTGCCAGAGTTTCTTGTTCAGAGCAGGGGAATTGAGAATCAGAGGACATTGGTTTAAGGTGAAGGGGGAAAAGATTTAATAGGAACCTAAGAGGTAACTTTTTCACATAAAGAGTGGTGGGTGTATGGAACCAGCTGCTAGAGGAGGTAGTTTGAGGCAGTTACTATTCCAATATTTAACAAACATTTAGTCAGGTACATGGATAGGATAAGGTTTAGAGGTATATGGGACAATATATTATTGTTGCAAAGTAGTACTGATAATGTTTTATTATTCTTCATAAGTTCATCAGCTATCGGAGCACAATTAAGTTATTCGGCCCATCAGGTCTACTCCGTCATTCAATCATGGCTGATCTATCTTTCCCTTTCAACCCCATTCTCCTGCCTTTTCCCAATAATCCCTGACACCCGTACTAATCAGTAATACTTCAATATCCGTCTTAAAAATATCCATTGACCTGGCCTCCACAGCCTTCTGTGGCAGTGAATTACACAGTTTCACCACCCCCTGACTCAGTAAATTCCTCCACATCTCCTTCCACCCGTCTTTGATAAAATGTACTCACTGCAAGTGTCTTCTGCTGTTGTGGAAACAAGTTACCTGTTGAATTATCTGGAATACCGCCCTTCAACCCAAGCTTGCGGACTTCAGACTCATTGTTTGAGGCCACCCAAACCACCACAACAGTTTCATTCACACCATTCCGGAGAGCTTGGAGGTTAAACCCGAGCAGGTCGATGATGTTCTGGGCGGTCAGATTCTGAGATAGAAACACAATTCACGAATGAGCAAAACAGGCGAGATATCGCACCTCATCAGGACTAATATCATCAGTTCATATAGGGTTCATGGTTTTCTTGTTCATTAAGTTTTCAGACAAGTCAGCTGTAAATGTGTGTGACCACAATGACATGTTGGTAATCAGTGGCAGTATTTCAGGATCAGAGGGTGTGAAGGCGATGGGCTGTGAGAGAGGATGTGAAGTAAAGGAACTGAACGCGTTGCAATACTTAAGCAGACAGAGGCTTGTCACCGACAATTTGTACCTGCACTTCTTCCGGATTCAAATTCTTGAAGATTCCAAACTCCATGTTGACTTTATTAATTGCAAGAAACTTCAAGTCATCAGTTGTGGCACCGCCTGGAAGAAGCAGAGACATTTCTCAGATGAATGCTGCAGTTCTGCACATTCACACAGCCTGGGGCAGCTCCAGCCAAGACCGCAAGAAATTGCAGAGACTTGTGGACACAGCCCAGACCATCACACAACCCAACCTCCCTTCCAGTGACTCCATCTACACCTCACACTGCAAGGCCAGCAGCATAATCAAGGCCTAGTCTCACCCTGATCACTCCCTCTTCTCCCCACTCCCATCAGGGAAGAGGTACACAAGCATGCAAGCATTTACACCCAGATTCAGGGGCAGTTTCTTCCCAGATATTATCAGGTGCCTGAACCATCGTATCAAGAACTAGAGAATGGTCCTAAGCTACCATCTACCTCATTGGAAACCCTCGGGCTATCTATAATCGGACTTTACTGGACTTTATCTTGCACTACACGTTATTCCTTTTATTCTGTGTCTGCACACTGTGGATGGTTCGAGTCTATTCGTGTATACTCTTTCCGCTGTATGGAAACACACGAGAAATTGCTTTACACTGTACCTCGATACACGTGACACCAACCTAAATGTGATGAAATGAAACTAAATAAACTAATCTAAATTAAACCAAACCAATCTATCAGATTGGATTGGATGCAAAGCAAAGCTTTTCACTGTATCTCGGTGCATCTTAATCTATGAGTAACCCAGATCTGAATTGGAAAAGCCCAGTCACCGTGGATCCCATGCATATTAATCTTTTGGAGAAGCGACCATGAGACCACCATCAAAATCAGACACAGAAGGAGTAAAATAAAACTTTGATTTACTTACCAATATACGCCTTGATCAGTTGATAGTATGTGATGGGGTTCTTTTGCTCAGGTTTCAGTGCCAGGAGGGCCTGATTGTAAAGGAGGTTTTTGACCGACTGAGGACAAGAAGAAAACTCCAGAGCCCCGGCGTCCCTGTGGGAGTAAGATTACATCGTCAGTCTCAGTTTGTGCTTCAACCATTGCACCAGGTTAGGGGCTTGCAAAACTAGTGTGGACTAGAGTGATCGGTGATGGGCTTGGACACGGTGGGCCGAAGGGCCTGTTTCCATGCTGTGTGTTTCACTCAATCAACCACACGGTGGCACAGCGGTACAGTTGCTGTCTCAGAGCGCCAGAGACCCGGGCTCGATCGTGACTACGGGTGCTGTCTGTATGGAGTTTGTACATTGGACTGGGACTGAAGGGTAGCCAATGTAACCCCACTTTTTAAGAAAGGAGGGAGAGAGAAAACAGGGAATTATAAATAGACCAGTTAGCCTTGCATCAGGAGTGGGGAAGATGCTCGAGTCGATTATTAAAGATGTTATAGCAGCGCATTTGGAAAGCAGTGACAGGATCGGACAAAGTCAGCATGGATTTATGAAGGGGAAATCATGCTTGACTACTCTTCTGGAATGTTTTGAGGATGTAACAAGTAGAATGGATAAGAGTCAGTGGGTGTGGTGCATCTGGAGTTTCAAAAAGACTCTGACAAGGTCCCACACAAGTGGGCAAAATTAGAGCACATGGTATTAGGGGTTGGGTATTGACATGGATAGAGAACTGGTTGGCAGACAGGAAACAAAGAGTAGGAATTACCGGTCCTTTTCAGGATGGTAGGCAGATGGTAGGCAGCTAGGCTCAATGCTGGGATCCCAGTTATTTACAATATAGATTAACGATCTAGACGAGGGGATTAAATGTAACATCTCCAAGTTTGCAGATGACACAAAGCATCGATCAAGCTCTGAGCTGTGACACTCACGTCAGATTTGAAATGTTCACCAGTTGCTCTCTGTCCAGAATGCACAAGTTGCCTCCACCAACAGCTTTCAAAGAGACTGCATTAAGAACATAATTGAACCGGAGGTATCTTGTAATGATGGCTTTAACCTGTAGAAATACATTTGGAGAACACAAAATAAATTCCAAACTTCTCTGTGATGTTGGTTTTATTCTAAATTTAATATGGAATAAGATCAAAATAACTTTTCAGTGAAGAAATTATAAATTCATAAGATCTTGGAGCAGAATTAAGCCAGTCAGCCTATCAAGTCTACTTCGCCATTCAATCATATCTAATCTATCTATCCTTCTTAATCCCATTCTCCTGCCTTCTCCCCATAACCCCTGACACCCGTTCTAATCGAGAATCTGTCAATATCCACCTTACAATGACTTGGCCTCCACAACCATCTGAGGCAATGAATTCCAGGTTCCGCACCCTCTGATTAAAGAAATTCATCCTCATCTCCGTTTCAAAGGTACATCCTTTTATTCTATGCCTCTGGTCCTAGACTGGTCCACTAGTGGAAGCATCCTCTTCACATTCACTCGATCCACACCTATCACAATTTGGTAAGTTTACAATGCTGGTGTCAGTACCGTTATGCTTTCCTGCTCTCGCCTCAATAATGCAGAAAGTGTCTCCACTCGAGTGATATTCCAGCTGTTGATTTCTGTTACATTGAACACGATGGAGATGTTGCCCAACAGTTGTAGCTGGTTTTCTGGGAGGCCACTGGAATAAATCTGTATGGAAATATCAACAACGTTAGCCTTCATTTTACTTGTTAAGATTCTGCTGCAAATTCTGCTTTAGTTTGAAATGCCGAGCTACAATGTGATTCCACTTCTCTTCATTGCACCTTGAAGAACATACAATGTGGTTCCCCCCCCCCCGGAAAGATTTGGAACAGATACGCCAGCAAGTTTCACATGACTCCCTGTCAAACCCTCATGGTGCAGCGATGATGGGAGAACCTTGGAACTGAGCAAGTTCTGTATTGTTGGAGGTGCTGAATTTTGGACAGAACATTAAATTGAAGCCTTTCCTGCCTGTTCCAATTTGGTTAAAATCCCATTATTTACATTGGAGATACAGTGCAGAAACCGGCCCATCGGCCCACCACGTCACAAGCATTATCCTACACACACTAGGGACAATTTACAATTTTGACCGAACCCAATTAACATCCAAACTTGCACATCTTGGAGTGTGGGAGGAAACCGGAGCTATCAGAGAAAACCCATGCGGTCATGGAGAGAACATACAAATTCTGTACAGACAGCACCCGTAGTCAGGATTAAATCCGGATCTGTGGCGTTGTAAGGCAGCAACTCAGACCAACCCCTATTGACTCTATTTGACAAAGAATAAATGGCAGTACCAAGTTCCAGGACAATTTGTATTCAGGGTGAAAATCATTGACACGATCTACATGGTTTTTATCTCCTTTTATTAGGGATATCTTCTATTTGATGATCATAAGACCAAATGACATAGGAGCAGAATTAGGCCATTGTCCATCGAGTCTACTCCATCATTCATTCAGCTGATTTATTTGTGATATCTTCTATCACAAAGTGGCAGGGGCAGCATGGTGGTGCATTGGTAGAGTTGCTGCCTTACAGCGCTTTCAGTGACCCAGGTTCGATCCTGACTATGGGTGCTGTCTGTACGGAGTTTGCATGTTGTCCCCGTGACCTGCGTGGGTTTTCTCCGAGATATTCGGTTTCCTCTCACAATCCAAAGACGTACAGGTTTGCAGGGTAGTTGGCATTGTATAAATGTATACATTGTCCCCAGTGTGTGTAGGGCAGAGTTAATATGCGGGGATCTCTGGTCGGCGCGGACTCGGTGGGCCGAAGGGCCTGTTTCCGCGCTGTATCTCTGAACTAATCTAACTTAGTGTGTGATTCTTCCTCTGTCCTTACACGGAGATTACATACCTGTAGAAGTCTCATTTTCAGCATTTTCAGCTGAGTTTGACCAAAGGCAAGAGATCCCAGTTGGAGAACATTATCTTTCAGCACAGCATCACTCAAACAAAGGTCCAACTGGGCTGCATTGTAGATTGCAGGCGTCAGGTCATTGATGTCCTCAGGAGCTATCACTCCCACTGTACAAGCTGCAAATACAAACCTCTGTTAGTTGATGGAGATGCAGGAAAGGCAGATTAACGTTGTGGGTTAAGGGGTTTTCAGATGTGAGAGAGGGGGTTAAAAAGACGTGATGGTAACGATATGGGTTCAATACATAACTACAGATGTAGGAAGAGATAATCTATTGAAAGGATCATTAAATGACCTGATACACCATCCACTACCCAACATTCATTGCCTCTATCTCCGGCACACCGTAACTGCCCAGTGCACCCTGACAACATGCATGAAGAAACAAGCCACGGTTCTTTAGTCCGCACCTCCCAACCTTCACCACCAAGCAAGGTGAGGGCAACAGGCATATGGGAACCTCAACCCATGTGAATACCCCTCCTAGCTGCACCCTCCCCAGCCAGGATATATGTAACTGTCCTTCATCACTGCTGGATCTGAAAGCTGCAACTCCGTATCCAACATTACCCGTAACATTACCCTTGAGGGCGGCACGTTTATGCAGCAGCAGTGTTGCTGCCTCACAGCGCAAGAGACCCAGTTCGATCCTCACTACGGGTGTCCGTACATTCTCCCCGTGATCTGTGTGGATTAACATTGGGAGCTTCGGTTTCCTCCCACACTCCAAAGACGTGCAGGTTTATAGGTGAATTGTAGAATTGTAGAATTAGTAAAATTGTAATTTGTCCCTGGTGTGTGTAGGATAGTGTTAGTGTGCGGGGATCGTTGGTCAGTGCGGACTCGGTGGGCCTTTGTTTGTAGATTATCAACCCAGGAACACATTAATACACCACGCTTCCCCAACACACCAATTATTCAACACATGCTTATACTGATGACATACTTGCAGTATTGTTCGACCTTCCTCCTAACTTGAGCTGTTCAATAAATCTCAACACTTCTTCACGAGGTTGTGATTTTTTGATTTCCTTGATAAATCTTGGCAGAGCTGCATCAAGGGTTGGCTGCATGGGGGAAGGAGAAAAGTTGAAGGATGACGTTAAACACATTGTTAATTATACATCTCTGCCTGGAACAGCACCAGTGAGAAAATATCCTGCATGAATGAAAACAGTTGGCATTTTGGTATCAATCCCTCTCCTTAACAATCCAACATCAGTCTGAACCTCAATTGAAGTGCTGCCAAAGTCTTGGGGCAAGGCGGAACTAGGAGTGAGCTGGCGACGTCGGACATGAGGAACAAGGGCCCGTAGGAGGGTGAACCGCAGTAATGCCTCCAGCGCCTTCAAGGTCGACTGCGAGAGGCACTCCCGGGACACAAAGATGGCCGGACAAGTAGAGGAGAGGGACGTCGGTTCGCGGGAACTGCTCCAGCACATTGAGCCCTTGGGCCAACTGGACTTTGGAAATGGTGCCATAACATGGCGGTGCCTGCGTGTGTCATATATGCAAAAATAATTTCACTGTGCAGTTGCAAACGTGATAAATAAAGCACCATTGAAACATTGAAATATGTTGGAACAGGAGGATTACAAATACGAGCAGCACAGCATCTCACCATCCCAACTTGGAAATGGACCAAGCTGAACTTCACCAAACCGTGATGATAGAGAACACGGAGCAGAGGCCCAGGACACGGGCTGAACTGCTGGTGGGAGCTGACAGAGGATCACCAGGGTGCTGGAACCAGATCTAAGTTGAAGACTCGGGGCGGGGAAAGAGGATGAGATGGGAGGATAATGGGGTGTTGGTCTTGTGATGGTGGAGGTAGGGGTGGGGAGGGCAAGGCAGGCACGGCCAATGTGGTCAAAGGGAAGAGAAAGCCCCTAAATGAGATTTCAGTCACAACGAGAGGGTTGGCAGCACATAATGAACCAACGTCACCATGGATTCTTCAGTCATTCCTATGTTCAAGTTTAACTCTACATTCTATTAGTCTAAACAAGGAATTCAAAGAAGTACAATTTCTCCAACTTGTCAACTTGAATGAAATTTGTGTCGCTAAAGCGTACCCTGTCGATTTCACTCCATGTGTCAGTCAAGGCCAAACAAAGATTTCCAATGCTTTGTATCGTAGACGAGGACCAGGATGAAGGAACACTGCAGACAAATGAAAATATCTCAGAGTTAATGAAGCACTGCTGTAAGTGGTAGCATAGTAATACAAACATTCGTGCTCTCAAGGTTCAACAGGAACATATCTAAGACCACACAGTGGCGCATCTAGTAGAGTCGCTGCCTCACAGCACCAGAGACCCAGGTTCAATCCTGATCTTGGGTGCTGTCAGGGTGGAGTTTGCACCCGTGTTCAGGTGTTCCTCCTTTCTCCCCATATCCACAATGGCATGAGATTTGGCAGGTTAATTGGTGACTGTAAATTATCCCCAGTGTGCAAAATCTGGTGGGGGAATTAATAGCAATATGCAGAAAATAAAGTGGGATTAGAATAGATGAATGCAGATGGGTGCATAGAGACCATGGACCAAAGGGCCTTTTTCCACTTCTCTATCTGTCTCTACTCTGCAATGAAAATCCTTTCAAGATACACCCATGAGATTTAGTTACTAATCTGAGTGAGTTTGATCTCCAAAATTAAAAACACTAAAAATCTCTCTCTGTAAATGATTCCCAAATAATCAATTAGTCTGCAATAGACCCAGCCGCAGGGTAAGGATGTTCATCACACAGGAATGTTTTGGGCAAGCATATGTTGACCATGGATTTTGTTATAGAGTAATACGGCATGGAAACAGGCCCTTCAGCCCAACTTGCCCACACCAACCAACATGTTCCAATTACACAAGTCCCACCTACCTGCCTTTGGCCCATATCCCTCTAAACGGTCCTATCCATGTACCTGTCTAATTGCTTCTTAAACGATAGTCCCTGCCTCAACGTCTTCATCCGGCAGCTCGTTCCATACATTCTTTGCATGAAAAAGTTACCCCTCAAGTTCCTATTAAGCCTTTCCCCCCTTCACCTTGAACCTATGGCCTCCGGTTCTCAATTTCCACACTCTGGGCAAGAGACACTGTGCATCCACCCAATCTATTCCTCTCATGATTTTATACACCTCTATCAGATCACCCCTCATTCTTCTATGCTCCAGGGAATAGCCTGCTAGTCCCAGCCTGCTCAACCTCTCCCTATAGCTCAGACAGTGCAGTATTGGCAACATCCTTGGTAATCCTCTCTGCACCCTTTCCATCTTCACAACATCTTTCCTATAACATGGTGCCTAGAGGAGCATGTATCAGGAATTAAAGTGTTGTTATTTCAAGTCACCTGCTTCCACTGGATTGTAGATAGAGTCTGTACGTTCTTCTTAGAAAGTCCTTTATGACGTAGTGAAACATCAACTACGGAGACTTTTGATGTGATCTGTATTGTAAAGGATGAGCATTTCACACTCACCCATATCTGCTTTTTCCATTTCTGAGGAGAACTTCAATTGCAATCTTCTGATCTTCTTGATAGGTGCCACATTTTTTTAATTCGTCCAGAATAGTTATATCAGATGCCAGGATTGCATATCCATCAAGTTCACAGACCAATCGACCGAATGTGGTCACACTCTCCTTCGTCAGCTTGTTGCCAGTAATTCCCTGGATTTTTGTCAAATGGTTAACATTAATTCTGCAGCATTTCACTGTGATGCAACTCAGTTAAAACTTTCCCATTGTTAAGATCGCTCTTGTTGTGTAGACTAACAACGCCACAATATATCAGCATATCAAGTACATGTTACATTTTTAGACACAAAAAGCTAGAGTAACTCAGCGGGTCAGGCAGCATCTCTGGAGAAAAGGAATAGGTGACGTTTCGGGTTGAGATCCTTCTTCAGACTCGACCCGTAACTTCACCTATTTCCTTTGGTTTAAACCAGCACCTGTAGTTCCTTCTGCACAGGTAACATTTTTAGCTGGTTATCAATTTAACATCAACTGTGGGTTTCAGCTTCAGCTAAATGGATCTCAAATTATTCGCACACTGGTGAACACAACGGTGTTTAAAAATGCTCATGACTTTAAACGGGTGGTTGTTCCCAGACCAGATTCTACTAACAATTCCTTCAACATGCAACCTCTGCTACTTGCCTTTCCAAAAGGTCTTGGAGTTTTACTGAATATTATTGATCAGACTGAATATTAATTATCATTATTGATAATTTGGGAATGCTGGTGTTCACCTTCACCCAGACACGCTGCATAAACATGAAAAGAAAGTAGGTATGGGACGTAACAGTCATCAACAATTGGGACTGGCATCTGACAACTGAATAATCAACAATTCATTGAATGTACTGAAGCGTTAGCTCTTCTGAATCATCCGACCACAATCAGAGAGCAGTGCTGAACTACTATCGACCTCTTTGATGACCCTCGGACTTTCCTCAATCGAACGTTTGCTGGCTTTATCTTGCACTAAATGTTATTCCCATAAAGGGCTCAATTGTAATCATGTATTGTCTTTCTGCTGACAGGTTAGCACACAGCAAAAGCTTTTCACTGTACCTCGGTACACGTGACAATAAACTAAATTGAACAGACCTGATAAACCTCCTCACTTACACCCAGTGCAATTATTGACAAAGTGTCAGGGTTGTACATTTAATATCAATTCAAACCGTGCGATCACATGGAGGTGTGCCAAGATAACGGGTTCATCAACCCCAGGTTTGCATCTGCTTAACACTTCATCCTTACCAGGCAGGTCTTGGCATCACTCAGAATACGTTGCTTTCTTGCTGATACTTTCCGTAAGGTATTAACGTTCGATTTCCCAACTAACTTGAAGAACTCCCGGCAGTTGAACCGAGTCCTGAAGTATTGATAACTATGAAGCAAAACAGAAAATACACCAGATATTATTATTGATATGAAGAGTTATTCTTTCTTCTCTCTGCTCCCGTCTGGCAGAAGGTGCAGGAGTTTGAAAGTGCACAGGAACAGCTTCTTCCCCTCAGTTATCAGGTGTCTGAACCATCCTTCCATAAGCTGGGGTAATGTTTGATTCACCTCTTCCCTATTGTGTCCATTTAGTCTCCCTTGGTACAACTGGACAGTAACAGTGCAACAAAAGTCTGGACCACACTACATTAAAGTCCAAGGTTATTCTTTGTCCATCTGTCCCTCAGATATCCAACGGGTCCTCACAGTACTGACTAACCCATGCACTGATCTTATGGCCGATTCCCCGATCACCGTCAGCCTTCTTTCTCCATTTGTTCAATTATCGTGACCCGCTGAACAGTCAATGGGCCCAAACCTCCAAACCCCTGCTCCCGGCACAATGCCTCTGACAAGCCATCCAACGGCCTTGCTGCCCAAGGCTCTGGTCTTCTGATGGCTCACCCTCTTAATCTGCCCCACACCATGTCCCCATTGGGACACTGTCCCCCACATTGACTCAGTCCTGTGAACATGAGACCCAAGATCATACCTCACACCCATTGGGAAGCACCACCATTTCTACCTCATCCTTTCCAGATATAATTTAGTGTGAATCTCTGAGATTTCCATTTCCCACACAACCTCTGTGCTTGGTCACTGAGGACAACTATCACAGTGAGGAATAAACACGTTGCTTTGAGTCCATGTGCTCACGTTATGTTTCTATGAAACTTATAACAGCAAGCACCCTGGTTTAAAACAGATCCGGGGAATTCAACAAATAACTTGTGGCGGCAAAGTGGCGCAGTAGACTTTCTGCCTTAGAGAGCCAGGGACCCAGGTTCGATCCTGACTATGGGCGCTGTTTGTACAGAGTATGTACGTTTTCCCTGCGACCTGCATGGGTTTTCTGCGAGATCTTTGTTTTCCCGATCTAATTTTCTAATTAGTTTAATTAATTAATGTGCAACGTTCGGCAAAGACGAGTTATGACATCCTTCTCAATTATGTTTCATCTAAATCTGTGGAAAATTTCATGTAGTTTGGTGACTTGGGTCACAAAAACTGATTTCTAGACACATTTTTGATGCTCGGCCCACAGCCTACTATGGGCGCTGTTTGTACGGAGTATGTACGTTTTCCCCGCGACCTGCATGCGTTTTCTGCGAGATCTTTGTTTTCCTCCCATACTACAAAGACGTACAGGTTTGTAGGTTAATTGGTTCGGTATAAATGTAAATTGTCCCTCGTGTGCGTAGCATAGTGTTAACGTGCGGGGATCGTTGGTCGGAGC